>NW_026020142.1:0-204714 GCF_900185275.1 Solanum verrucosum | reverse complement strand
ACCCTCATTCTCTGATTTATTTTAAACCTATTTAAAAACTGTCTTATTTATTTTAAATCTATTTAAAATAGTCTTATTTTTTCGGTGTGTGTCCATTAATTTGAAACTTGAAACATCCATATTTTCTTTTTCCTTTTTCTTTTACTTTTCTGCTACTATTTGTATTTTTATTTATTTTTAATGTTATTATGGGTAGAATATATATTGGTATCTAGTTGCTAGGAATTAAAATTTGTATGAGAAAGAGATTTTTAGAGTTTAAGTTAATTTAGGATTGTATTTTTTTTTTTTGGATTTAAAATAGGAATTAAAATTTTATGTTTAGGAATTTTTTTAATATTTTTTAGCTACACGTTTTTCTTCTTTATTTTTTTTTAATTTTTAACGTTCTGTAGCTTTTCTTCTTCTTCTACTGTTTTTTTTTTATTTATTTTTTTTCTTACATTTTGTTTCCTTCTTCTTATCTTTTCCTTTTTTTTTTTTTCTGTTATATGTTTTTTAACATTCTGTTTCTTTATTTTTTCTTCTTACTTTTTGGTTTAATTTTTTTTCCTGTTACGCCTTATTTTCTCTTCTTTCTTTATCATTTTTTTTATTATTCTTTTCTAATCACGTTTATTCTTTTTTTTTATGCTTTCTCGCCTCATTTTATTTTATTTAGTTTTCCTAATTATTCATTATTTTATTTTTTACCATAAATCTCTAAATAATATTCATATATCCTCTTAATAATTTGAATTAAATCGATAATCATCTTAATGCTTATTCTAAAGGCAAACTATTTTTTTCAAAATAATATAAAAAAAACTAAAACACCCACATAGATTTTCTAAATCACTGATCAATTAAACTTCAGTTTATATCCTAATCTAACAAGTATACAAATAATTTCAACAAAATTTTCTTAAGTGAAAACTAAGCTCCAAGAAACACTAACTATTCAAAATTAAATATCACGAAACCAATTTCAATATTAATTGCATCTAAAGAGTATAAGACAATAATAATAAAAAATGTATGGTACATCATTTATATTTATTTTTATATTATTTTTTAAACAAGAAACGTCTTCGGTTCCGTTTTCCTAAGCGTTCGTAAATTCTCAAAAATAATCACAACATGCATCACATATTGATATTACATAATAATAACATGCGATTCAAAAACTTCATATTATTGGAATCAAGTTTTCGTACAAGTATTCTATTTAAATCATGCGAGAATTTAGAGTTACCTCGCTGCGAAAATTGATACCACAAAAACAACTGCTACGATCTACTGATTTCCAAAGTTAATAGCTAATATTAACTTTAAAGAGCCACGAATCCAAAATCTTGAGTGAAACCTCGAACGTTGACTTAATTCTCAAAATAAAAACTCACTTTTGTTATCTTTTTCTCTCTGTGTTTTTTTTCTCTCTCGTTCCTTCTGTGTATCTGTGTGTCTGTCTCTTTTTCTTTTTCTGAACGTGTGTTTTTATAATAGCTTTGGGTGTGAGTCTGGTGCTAATTAAAAAGAATGTGATGGAGTGGGAATAAGATTTAATTTAAAATTTAGTTGAGAATTTTAGGGTTGAGATAAAGGAAGAAAATATATATATTAACAAAACAACAAATAATAATAATAAATAAATAAATAACAAATAACACAAAAAAAGTAGGAAACGTGTATTGTTAAAAAATTCAGAAAAGATCGTGCAAGAGAGAAAAAATAATAATAATAAAAAAAAATTAAACTAGATGTGGAGGAGGATTTTTAGGAAATAAGTTAAGGAAGTTGGGGATAATTATGAAAAAGGGTATGGTAATTTGAAATTTTTAGGACTCTTCTTTTTATCTTTTTTTTTTCTACTTTTCCATGATATATACGATTATTATTATTTTTTTAGACTAGATAAAAGTTGAAAGATTAAAACAAAATACGTTAAATTCAAAAGCTTTCTTTATTAAACTTTAAACATAAAGTGAGCTTATATTTGTTGTAATTTTAGATTTATTTATTTTTCATTTATTTTAAATATACCCTACTAAAATAATAATATTTAAGTATTAAAATTGGTGTAAAATCTTTATGTTTTGGTCAAAAATTAGGTGTTCACAGTATGCCCCTCTTTGCTTGGAAACATGAAGGTTTTCATGCAAAGACGTGAACACTGTGACTAATTTTTTGACCGAGACATTTATCCAAAAATGTGAAAATAAGTAAAAGAAGAGAGGTTTGATTGCGCCCTAACTTTGGACAAACTATCTACCCTGAGTTAATAATCAGGTGTAGTTCATATATAGGAAGGGACGGGAGAATAATTTTAGGTAGTCGAGTGAGGTTTTGTCGAGGTTCCGGTTCGTAGCTCCAGCTGTTACATTAAAAGGAAAAATACAATAGGATAGAAAGGAAAGATACAAGATCATATCTACTCCACTAGTACTGAGTCTTCATTTTGAATCTTCGGTTATCGCTTCACCCTTTTTGGGTAGGTATCGATTCCGAACTTTGATCTTGATATTTGAATTTAAGATCTGAAACTTATGATTTGACTTGAGTCGTTGACGTTCTTCCGCATGATATTTTGAATGCTTGTTTTCTTGAGAAGATGATTCATGATATGTTGAGTCGTTACATGGGTTGAAAGCGACTCTAAATGTCATGACATCTGGCATTCTTCGTTTCTCTAATCAAAACAAGGATTTTATTCTTGACTTCAAATTGGTATACAATGTAGAACCCTGCACGCCATAAAACAAAACAAACAAACGAAACAATTTTTCTGCCCCAGTATGCACTAGGAAAATTTTGTGAGTTATTGATGAAAGCTATAAAAGTTTGTACTAGGCATAATAATAATATACTTTTATAAAATAAAATAAAGGGATATTTGTGCCCAATATAACCGGAGGTTATTACGCCCTGTGAAGTCATAAAAAAAAGATAAGGGTTATTGTGGCCTATACGCAACCAGGGATTATTGAGCCCTGTAAAGACATGAAAAAAAATAAGATAGGGGCTATTGTGCCCTATATGCACCAGGGGTTATTGTGCCCTGTGAAGTCATGAAAAAAAATAAAATAGGAGTTATTGTTCCCTATATGCAACCAGGGGTTATTGTACCCTGTGAAGACATAAAAAAAATAAAATAGGGGTTATTGTGCCCTATATGCAACCAGGGATTATTGTGTCATGTGAAGACATGAAAAATAAAATAAGGGTTATTGTGCCCTATATGCAACTAGGGGTTATTGTGTCTTGTGAAGACATGAAGATAAAATAGAGGTTTTATTGTGCCCTATATGCAACTAGAGGTTATTCTGCCCTGTGAAAGAAAAAAATAATAGGGGTATTTTGTGCCCAGGGGTTATTGTGCCCTGTGAAGACATGAAAAATAAAATAGGGGTTTATTGTGCCCTATATGCAACCAGGGGTTATTGTGCCCTGTGAAGATGAAAATAAAATAGGGGTTATTGTGCCCTATATGCAACCAGGGGTTATTGTGCCCTGTGAAGAGATGAAAAAAATAAAATAGGGGTTATTGTGCCTATATTCAACCAGGGATTATTGTACCCTGTGAAGAAGACATGAAAAAAATAAAACAGGGGTTATTGTGCCCTATATGCAACCAGGGTTATTGTGCCCTGTGAAGACATGAAAAATAAAATAGGGGTTATTGTGCCCTATATGCAACCAGGGTTATTGTGCCCTGTGAAGACATGAAAAATAAAATAGGGTTATTGTGCCCTATATGCAACCAGGGGTTATTGTGCCCTGTGAAGACATGAAAAAATAAAATAGGGTTATTGTGCCCTATATGCAACCAGGGGTTATTGTGCCCTGTGAAGACATGAAAAATAAAATAGGGTTATTGTGCCCTATATGCAACCAGGGGTTATTTGTCCCTGTGAAGACATGAAAAATAAAATAGGGTTATTGTGCCCTATATGCAACCAGGGTTATTGTGCCCTGTGAAGACATGAAAAATAAAATAGGGATTATTGTGCCATATGCAACCAGGGTTATTGTGCCCTGTGAAGACATGAAAATAAAATAGGGTTATTGTGCCCTATATGCAACCAGGGTTATTGTGCCCTGTGAAGACATGAAAAATAAAATAGGGGTTATTGTGCCCTATATGCAACCAGGGTTATTGTGCCCTGTGAAGACATGAAAAATAAAATAGGGTTATTGTGCCTATATGCAACCAGGGATTATTGTACCCTGTGAAGACATGAAAAAATAAAATAGGGATTATATGTATATTTTTTATTTTTTTACTATATTATTATTATTATTATTATTATTATATTTAAGATCATTTATTTTATTTTATTTTTATTTTTGTACATTTTCCAAACATAAAAGAAACAAACAAAAATAAAAATAAAATAAAATGCCCCAGATTTTATTAAGAAAAAAATCTTTTTATTGTTATTATTATTATTATGGTGCATATTGTAGGAGAGACAGGGATTCAAGAACTTACCGTGGCGTTTGACTCTCGCGAATTACTTGCACGATTTTTCTTTGTACCTATTTTAAACAAAGAATATTTTGTTAGTTTTTCTAAATGGTGGTTGGTTTGTGACTTCGAATATCTTGTGGAGTTTGACTTTGAATCTGTGTTGGTTGAAAGAATCATCATATTGACGATTGCGCGAATAGCTTGAAGATGCTTTAGAGACGTCCTTATCTTCCTTGAAACACTTCTTATGAACATTTTGACCATTTCCATTTTGTGCACGTTGTGGGGTTCATCCTTTCCAAAGCAACTTTCTTGCTTTATCGATTTTCACACGGTATCGAATTTTTTGATATTTTTTTTTCTCGATTGGTTCACAGCCCTAGTCAATGTTGTGCATGCCCCCAACATTCAACTGGAAATACCGTAGTCAATTTCGCTACTTTAATTTGATTTTCTCACTTGACGCGAGTTTATGCTGAATGAGACTCAAAGAATACCGAACACAAGTACAAATGACACAAATGAAAGGGTTATGAAAGAAAAGTTATGTCTTTAGAAGAGGAAATAATAAGTATGTTTAAAAGGAATGAAAAGAATCTTATCTGAAAGTACGTGACCACTTAATGAATCATGACATGCATTTGGACTGAACGTTTGATCCTTCTAAGTTGTCCGAATCTTGAAACAATGTTGTACCTTTCAGTCTATAGCCTGACTTCTATCTTGATTGTGTGCTCATGCCAAGACGGAATGTCATCATTTGATCAATGGTGCCCTTCATGGTTTTCCACCAATAAGACATTCTTATCTCTTTCTCTCAACTTACTATCGTCTTATGGTGCCCGTGAGGGTTTTCACTCATAAGACTCTCTCATTTTTTTATTTTTTTATTTTTTGTTGTAACACACCGTAGGTCACAATGTCATGTCTCAGCCCTTGGAGAATTGAAGAATTATTGTTTTATTAGTGATTAGACCGAACCCCAATGAAGGGCTGCCTACGTATCCTCTTAGGAATCAGGTCGAACGTAGTTCAATGAAACTTTTTTTTTGCACCAGACAAGTGGTGTTTGAAATAAAGGAGGATACATTTTTATCCTCTCATCTTGAGAATGTCAATCATGAGAGTGTCATAACAAAAGTGTTAAACGTAGTATCTTTTGATCGAATCTGCGTTAACAATTGTGTCGATCGCCTTTTCCTCCATACTGCCAGTTGCAAAGCTCCTTTTGATAGCACTTGTTTAATAACATAAGGGCCTTGCCAATTTGGGGCAAACTTTCCTTTGGCCTCGTCTTGATGGGGAAGGATGCGTTTCACAACAAGTTGACCGACTTCAAAATTTCTTGGGCGTACCTTCTTGTTATAAGCTCGAGCCATCCTCTGCTGATATAATTGACCAAAGCAAATTGATGTCAACCGTTTTTCGTCTATCAGTGCTAATTGTTCTAACCTTGATTTAACCCATTCCGTGTCCTCAATTTCTGCTTCGACAATGATTCGAAGAGAAGGGATTTCAACTTCTGCGGGTATGACAGCCTCAGTTCCGTAAACCAATAAGTAAGGAGTTGCACCGACTGACGTACGAATAGTCGTGTGGTATCCCAAGAGAGCAAATGGTAGTTTTTCATGCCACTGTCTAGATCCTTGCACCATTCTCCTAAGAATCTTCTTGATGTTTTTATTTGCCGCTTCAACAGCCCCATTTGCTTTGGGTCGATAAGGGGTTGAATGACGATGAACAATTTTAAATTGCTCACAAACTTCCTTCATCAGGTGGCTGTTGAGATTCGCTGCATTGTCTGTAATAATGATTTTTGGTATGCCGAAACGACATATGATGTTTGAATGAACAAAGTCCACCACTGCTTTCTTGGTGACTGATTTGAATGTGACAGCTTCCACCCATTTGGTAAAGTAGTCGATGGCAACTAAAATAAACCGATGCCCATTAGATGCTTTCGGCTCAATCGGCCCAATAACGTCCATTCCCCAAGCCACAAAAGGCCACGGAGCAGACATAGGGTGAACTCTAAAGGGGGTGAGTGAATCAAGTCGCTATGAATTTGGCACTGATGGCACCTGCGTACAAATCGAAGCAATCTCGCTCCATGGTCAACCAATAGTACCCTGCCCGGATAATCTTTTTTGCTAGAACATAACCATTCATGTGAGGGCCACAAACCCCTGAATGCACCTCATTCATAATTGTTTCTGCTTCTTGAATATTCACACATCGCAATAGATTCAAATCTGGAGTCCTTTTATATAAGATATCGCCACTCAAGAAGAACCCATTGGCGAGTCGCCTAATAGTTCTTTTTTTATCTCTATCAGCATGTATTGGATATTCTTTAGCTTTTAAAAACCGTTTAATGTCGTGATACCAGGGCTCACCGTCTGGCTCTACTTCAATTATATTGCAATAACCATGTTGATCCCTAACTTGGATTTCCAACGGGTCAATATAGGTATTACCCGGGTATGGAAGCATCGAGGCTAGGGTGGCCAAAGCATCAGCTAACTCATTGTGAAACCTGGGAATGTACCTGAATTCAATGGACTTGAATCTTTTGATGAGGTTTTCTAAACATTGTTTGTACGGCATGAGTTTAATGTCTCGAGTCTCCCATTCGCCTCGAGCTTGTCGAATGAGCAAATCGGAATCCCCTAAAACCACCAACTCCTGCACATCCAGATTTATTGCCATATTCAAACCCATGATGCAAGCTTCGTATTCTGTTGTGTTGTTGGTAGAAAAGAATCGAAGTCGTGCTGTGGCAGGATAATGACATTCGTTTGGTGAGATAAGAACTGCCCCAATTCCTACTCCATTTTTGTTGACAGCCCCATCAAAATATAATTTCCACACGTGACCATCATTAGGAATTTCTTCCTCAATAGAGTTGATTTTTCATCAGGGAAGTATGTCCTTAGGGGCTCGTATTCGTCATCGACCGGATTCTCTGCTAAATGATCGGCCAACGCTTGTGCTTTCATGGCGGTGCGAGTGACATAAATAATATCAAATTCCGTAAGCAAAATCTGCCATTTTGCCAACCTACCTGTTGGCATGGATTTTTGAAAAATATATTTCAAAGGATCCATTCGAGATATAAGATAGGTCGTGTAGGACAAAAGATAGTGTTTCAATTTTTGGGCAACCCAAGTCAAAGCGCAACAAGTCTTTTCTAACAGAGTGTACTTTGCCTCATAGCTTGTGAACTTTTTGCTCAAATAATAAATGGCTTGTTCCTTTTTTCCCGTAATGTCATGTTGTCCTAAAACGCAACCAAATGAATTATCCATCACTGAAAGATATAAGAATAACGGCCTACAGGTTCTGGTGGGACCAATACCGGAGGGTTTGCTAAATATTCCTTAATTTTGTCAAAAGCCTCCTGACACTCACTTGTCCATTTGATAGCAGCGTCCTTTTTCAACAACTTGAATATCGGCTCACATGTGGCGGTGAGTTGAGCAATGAACCTGCTGATATAGTTTAACCTTCCCAGAAAACTCATGACTTCAGTTTTGGTTTTTGGAGGTGGCAATTCTCGAATGGACTTTATCTTAGAGGGGTCCAATTCAATGCCTCTTCGACTAACTATAAAACCCAAAAGTTTGCCAGATGGCACTCCAAATGCACATTTAGCTGGATTAAGCTTGAGGTTGTACTTTCTCAATCTTTCGAAGAATTTTCTTAGATCACGCACATGGTCGCTTGCGTTCTAGATTTAATGATGACATCATCGACATATACCTCAACTTCTTTATGCATCATGTCATGGAATATGGTAGTCATAGCTCTCATGTAGGTTGCTCCCATTCTTCAGACCGAATGGCATGACTCTATAACAATATGTACCCCATGGGGTGGTGAAAGCAGTTTTTTCTGCATCTTCTTCATCCATGAGAATTTGGTGATATCCGGCGTAACAGTCCACAAAAGATTGAATCTCGTGTTTGGCACAATTATCAACCAGGATGTGAATGTTGGGTAATGGAAAATTGTCCTTTGGACTTGCTTTGTTTAAATCTCTGTAATCAACACAAACTCTGATCTTTCCATCTTTCTTTGGCACTGGCACAACATTAGCCAACCAGGTAGTGTATTGGACAACTCTGATCACATTTGCAGTCAGTTGCTTCATGATTTCCTCTTTAATTTTATCGCTCATGTTGTCTTAAACTTTCTCTGCTTTTGCTGGACAGGTGGAAAATCAAGATGTATTGGATTTAAACATAATAATAATATGCGATTCAAAAAACTTCATATTATTGGAATCGAGTTTTCATACAAGTATTCTATTTAAATCATGCGAGAATTTAGAGTTACCTCGGTGCGAAAATTAATACCACAAAAACAACTGCTACGATCTACTGATTTCCAAAGTTAATAGCTAATATTAACTTTAAAGAGCCATGAATCCGAAACCTTGAGTGAAACCTTGAACGTTGACTTAATTTTCAAAATAAAACTCACTTTTTGTTATCTTTTTTTTTTCTCTGTGTTTTTGTGTATCTCTGTATATGTCTGTCTTTTTTCTTTACTGAGCGTGTGTTTTTATAATTGTTTTGGGTGTGAGTCTTGTGCTAATTAAAAGGAACGTGATGGAGTGGGAATATAATTTAATTTAAATTTTAGTTGAGAATTTTAGGGTTGAGATAAAGGAAGAAAAATAGTAATATGATATTTAACAAAAAAAATAAAAAAGAAAGAAAGAAAGAACGAAGAGAAAAGAAAGAAAGAAATAATAATAATAATAATAATAATAAAAACAAACGTGTAAAAGATCGTGCAAGAACAAAACAAACAAAAAAATAGAATAAAAAAAAAATAAAACTAAATGGAAGGAGATTTTTTAGCAAATAAGTTAAGGAAGTTGAGGGTAATTAGGATAAAGGTAAGGTAATTTTGAAAATTTTTAGGACTCTTCTTTTTATCTTTTATTATTATTATTTTTTCTACTTTTCCATGATATATACGACTATTATTATTTTTAGACTAAATAAAATTTGAAAGATTAAAACAAAATACGTTAAATTCAAAAGCTTTCTTTATTAAACTTTAAAACATAAAGTGAGCTTATAATTTGTTGTAATTTTCAATTTATTTTAAATATAAACCCTACTGAAATAATAATATTTAAGTATTAAAATTGGGTGTAAAATTTTTATGTTTTGGTCAAAACTTAGGTGTTCACACTAAGGAATCATCTAAAAAGTATGATCCTTTTTCTGCCCATGATGGCTACATGGTTTATGGGGGCTTGAGTTAATATAACTCGCGTCCCCCATATCGGTGCTCAATACTACTCCCAAAATATACTTAGCTCATATGTTTTGAAAACAACTTCTTCCTGGTTTGAGATAATTGCTCAAACTTAGATTAAAAAGCTCTCTTGAAATCAATGTTCCCTTTTGGGTGTTCAAAACTCTTTTGGAAATCTCAGTTTCCTCCCATCTTAAATGTGGAAACATTTACTCTTGAAATACTTAGTTCTCATATATCATTTTAAAAGAAAATGAACTTTGCTCTTACTCTTTACTCAACTTCAAAAATTAAGTCTTAAAACAAAGTTAAAAACATTTTGCAAAAGACTTCTTGAAAAGACTTTTGAAAGAACTTCGTAGACTTGGCTCTTGACTTTCATTGACTTTGGATTTATGGATTCAAGTTATGATTCATGTTTATGGATGATTTCTAGGTGTTTAGAAGTCATTTAGAGTAGTTAGGATCAATGGAAAGTGTTAATAAACTTTAAATGGACTTAAATGACAAAAGCTAGGTGAAAAACGCCGATTCAGACGCGTCCCTAGCGCGCCGTACCAGGCCCCAATTTACTGGGGCTCGTTTTGGGCGCACTGCAAGCGCGTCGCTCCAGCCTCCTGGCGCTATGGGGGCGCGACGGGCCTGGCCCTTCCTAGGTACGTCTGACGAGTTTTTCAACTTATTTTCTAATCCTAAATCGTTTTAAATCGATTCCTTTTCTCAATACTTTCTTAGATTCAGATACCCAACTTATGTACACTATAATCTAACTCGGAATAACTCCTAACAATAGCTAAAACGTATCAAGAAAACCCATCAATCCCATGTAAGTTCAAGAATGAAAACAATTCAAGAACATAACTCAAGAACATCAAATTCTAACTCTTTTAGAACGAAATCACTGAATTAAATATGCTTGGCACGTGGGTGAACTAACCCGACGCTATGTGATCTCACATACCTTGTAGCGATCACCCCCGACGAATTCCACAAGCCAAACTTCGACGATCTTGAATGTTCTTGCTTCTTCTGCTCCTTTCTACTTAGCACTAGCGTGAAAACCCAAATTGTCAAATTGAATAAAATCTGATTTAACCCATATTAAACTCCTAAAATGGATTAAAATAATAGGGCAATGAAAAGACTAAAGTACCCCTTAAAATTCTGGATTGGACATTTCCTTAATCCAGTAGCCCAACTTCCAAAGGGAATAACTCACTCATCCGAACTTAGAATCACACAAACTTGGAAATGTTGGAAAGATCATTCCAAGAGCTTTCCATCCATATATGGAACTACACCTAACTCTTCCTGAGCTAGGAGTTATGGTCGTTTGAAGTTGACCAAAAACTCACTTTAACTTAAAATTTTGCAGATTTCCTTGTACTTTCCAAAAATGACTATTTCTAGATTTTAACTTCTTTCTAGTTCTTTCTAGTTGCAAGATGTTACAAATAAGATTATAATACCTTAACCCCATTCCTAGTGGTTGTCTTAACTTGAAACTCTTCTTAAGTTAGAGAATTGACTTTTGAATATTATTATTTACAAGTAAAATTACCCGCGCTTCGCGTGAGAATTTAATATCACCAAATTTATAAAATAATACGTAAAACCTATCATTCATTCAACTAAAATACTATATTATCTTACATACAAGATTACGTAGTAACAAAGATTAGTAATGTAAAGGAAAATGAAAATGATTACATCTTATTATTTGCCCTTAATAACATAAGGATAAATTAATGACTATAAAAATACATACCAGGATCAATAACATAAGCAATGGTGCAGTGAGCTAGTCAACAGGAGCAAAGTACACAAATATTTAATCGTGAAGAAGAAGAAGATGAGGTTCAGAATTTTCGTTGTTTTAAAATGAGAGGAAATTCCTCTATTTATAGACAACAAGGGTAGTGTCAACAAATGTTTAGTGTGCCTTATCGAAAAAGTTAGAACTATTTGGAAAAGTTGCAACACTTCGGAAAGGCCCATAAAAGTCAAAACTTTCATAAAAGTCACATCTGTTCATTAAAGTCGTAACTTTTCATAAAAGTCGCAACTCTTCATTAAAGTTGCAACATTTCATAAAAGTCACAACTTTCATAAGTGTCACAACTTTTCATGAAAGGGAAAGATTGTTTTGGAAATAAATAAATTAAAAGGAAATTCTGGTTTGTGGTGGCTCCACATAGGCGAGCCTAAGGTTCTCTTTTATATATATATGATATGATTACTGTAATAATAAAACAAGGTAGACTAAGTGTTAAGTCTTTTTATACTAACTAATTGTTTGTTGAAATTATCCCACTTTATGATCTAATTATTAAGAATTCATCACCAACTTAATTAATATCCAATGACATTTAAAAAAATAATCTAAAATATTTAAGATTTGTAAAGAAATAAAGGAAGATCTCTAGAATGAGTATTCTAAAGAGAAAAGTATAGAAATGTTCTAGAAAAGGTAATTCTAGAATTAGGTTGTTAGAAGACCGTTCTAGAATATAATAGAAAACCCCTTAGATAGATTCTCCCATCACCACATGTAAATAGAGGTGGTTCATTGTATTGTAACCAACCAGAAGTAAGAAAGCAAGTAAAAAAGTAAGTTAATAAGTGAAAAGAAAGCAAAAGAGCAAATAACAAGTGTGTGAGATAAGAGAGAGCCGCTAGAGTGTGAGCACAAGAAATATTTTGTGTTAGAATTGTAATACCATAGATGGTCCTTACTTTGATATAATAAAATTATGAATGTTAGAAATCCATTATGTCCATCACCAAAACAATATCCAACAAGTGGTAGCAAGGTAGCAACTCAAAGAAGATCTTACAAGCTATTGTCGGCGGCTACAAATCGCGAGACACTTATCAATGACGGATTTCACAAGCAACCTTAATAGCATTGAGAAGCTCAATACAAACAACTACGAATCATGGTGCACGAGAATGCAATATTATTTTCTCAGCCAGGAATTATGGGATATCATCTGTGGATCACACCACACCACTAAAGATGTTGATGCAGCAAAAAGGTAGAAGGCCAAAGATGGAAATGTCATGTATGCTCTCAGTGTAACAATTGAGGATGAGTTCTTGCAATGATTTAAGACGGCCAAGACACCCAAAGAATCTTGGGACACACTGGCGGCGATTTTCACAAAGAAGAATGATGCGAGATTGCAAAGGTTTGAAAATGATCTTTTGTTGATCTCTCAACGAAATATGAAGATTAGTAAAAAAAATTCAAAAGTAAATCTTCACTTAATGAAATATCAAAATTATATCTAGAGAATGTTATCACAGAGACTAGAATGAGGCGAATCATTGTTCATGGTCTAAGGCCAAAATATATAGGCATAATTACAGTCACACGAGGATGGGCCACAAAACCAACTTTTTTGAGTTGGAAAATATGTTGGCAAGTGAAGAAGATTTGGAGAAACCATTATCAAGTCTCACTATAAAAGATGAAGATAAGACACTCTTAAGTAAAAGGAAAGACTATAAAAAGAGAATCAAAGAGAAGCTCACGTCCTGGAGGAGACCAAAAGAATCAACATCAAAGAAGTCAACAACAAAACAAGCAGGCGAAAGGCTTCAACAACCGGTAAATGGAGAAGTGCTACAATTGTGGAAAGAAAGTACATTACACAGAGACTACTGGTACAAGAAAGTTGAAGGTAATGTAGCTACTTCTTCCCAAAACCAACAAGATGAAGAGAAAGAATGGGACTTTGAGACCTTTTATACATTTGAAGAAAGAAATCAACAAAAGGAGCTTATCCCCTATCACTCTACAAAAGAAGAAGAGATTGCACTTACAACTATAAGTGAGATGATTGGTGATTATAAAAGGCTCATCAAAACATGAGTGAATATAAAGGCGGTCGAGTAGTGGTGACCACAAATAATTCAAAATGTGAATAATCCATATTGGCAAGACAGTGTCCGTGCCTCATCACAGGTCAAGATAAGTGAAACTTCAAAATATCTACCATGTTCCAAGTATGAAGAAGAACTTATTATCTATATTGCAACTAACACATTATGGTAACTATGTCTTGTTTGGGCCAAGTAACGTAAAAGTACATTGAAATAGTTTATCTATGGCATGCATGTCTTGGGCACGTGAGCTACAGCAAATTAAAAATCATGATGCAACAATCAAAATTAAAAGGTCTTCCCCAACTTGAGATTAGAGGAGACACTATCAGTATTGGATGTCAATATAGGGAAGCACATCAACTTCCCTATGGATAATTGAAGTATCAAGTGAAAGAGCCATTGGAGCTAGTACACTCAGACTTGTTTGGATATGTAAAAGAGTCCTCCATCAGTGGTTATCGTTACATGGTGAAATTCATTTATGAATTCTCAAGGTATGTATATATTTATTTTTTAAAAGAGAAATCTGAAGTATTTGATAGGTTTAAAGAGTTTCAACATACTGTGGACAATATTATTGGAAGGAAAATCAAAAGTCTTCGTACGAACAATGGGGGAGAATACACTTCACAAGGGTTCAATGACTATATTAAAGAAAAGATGATAAAGAGACATTTTACTTGCCCAAATACAACACAACAAAATGGAGTGATTGAAAAAATAGAAATTGATATGCAGAAGTATGTTGCATAGTATGAATGTACCAGCAAGGCTTTTTGATAGAATGCATGAAGAATATTATCCACATCACTAACCGGTTGCCGCAAGCAAGATGAAGATTCATCTCACCATTTGAGAAATTTAATAAGATGATTCCTATGGAAATCCACTTTTGAGTTTTTAGTTGTGTGGGCTATGTGTTCATGCCAGATCATCTCCACAACAAGTTTGATAAAAAAAGCTATATGTTGCATCTTTGTTGGATACGATGAACAAATAAAAGGATGGAGGTGTTGTGAACCTACCACAAACCAGACGTATGTGTGAAGAAATATGGTATTTGATGAAGCGTCAGCTTGGAGGTCCAATAAAGTCTCCCTTATAGACTCAATAGCTCTTGAGTAAAATGATCAATATATGCTTATCGATTTAGAACAAGGGAACAAGATAGAATCTAAGAAGGAGGTATCTCCCCAAATGAAAAGAGGAGCTTATGGAAAACTGGATCTTGTTTGTCACACCCCGAGGCAACCCCCTAGACGCTGACACGGGACTTAGGATAACGAGTGACCCCAAGCTAATCCTGCTGGCATAACATAAGCATACTATGATAACAAAACTGATGCGGAAACTTAAATATCATGAAAATAAAAGTGATGGGCAATACCCATTCTAAAACAAAATATATATTCCGGGAGTTTAATACAAAAGGAATATCAAACTCAAATACTAAGCTGAAACTAACTATGTCTGGAAATAAGCCTCTAAACTGACTAGAAATGTTAGGACAAGCCCTAACTAGATCTAGCAAAACTGAAAATAAAAGACTGAAATATTGAAATGATAACATGATTGTTGTCCTTGAAGAATGAGGACTCACCACTGATGCTGCTGAACTGGAGATCGGGAATCGATCTATGCGTGATCTGACTGCTGAGGACATGTACCTACATCACGACAAGATATAGCGCAATATATGCATCAGTACTTGAAAGGTATTAAGCATGCAAGATAGAATAAAGCTAAAATAAACATATAACTGAAGAAGCAATAAAGCAAGAGAATAATCTGACCATGATATAGATACTGAAGACTGAGCTAGCTAAATGAAATGACAAATTTATAACATGCTGAGACTGAATACTGAGTATACTGAAATGGTCAATGCAATAGAGTCTGACTGAACTGTGGGAGCTAATAATAATCGATAATAAAACCACATGAGCTAGATGTGGAGTCTGATGTATACACCCCATCGAGAGGACCCAATATACCCTGCCAGAGGTATAGAGGCATGCTGGCGTGATCACTAAAATGATGCCCACAGAGGGGACTTACAACCTACTTGGCTAGTTGTTCTGGAACTATTTGGGTACACTGAACCCTAGTCCAACTCGACATTACTTTACTCCCAATAGATTAAGTGATTAACATATTATGACTGGATTTCTGTAATGTATTGGATAGCTCAAAATGACATGCAAACTAGGAATGCACATTAATAACTGATAATGACACATTCAAAACTGAGGCATATATATAAGAAATAACTGAAATATCTAGCCTAGCATGTGTAATTCAAGAACTAAAGAGATACATAGCCAGGGTTCTGAAATTCATGCAATAAATTGAGTAATAGCATACTAATTTGATTTGGATCATTCTAACAGCTAAAAACCCAACAATACTAACATTCAAGAAACCCTAGGTCTAAATGATATTAAGGGAGTCAAGATTCTGACTGAAAACTAGGGACCTAATAGGTGAAAGGAATCCTCTAGTGAAATCCCACATACCTGGTAATGAATTCCATGGAGAAATCTTTCGATTTCGGGACTAGAACTGATGGAATCTTTTTGCGTTCTTGAACTAGGGTTACTCACCTTTTTCTCCTTCTTCACTTACATTTTTCTATGTTTTGATCAATGATTTGACATAGGTAAATTCTAGTTATATTTCTAAGCTTAAATTGACTAAAACCACACAATTTTTTGGTTAAAACGACGTAGTTTAGGTGACCAACGAAATAGAAAAAGACCGAAAGACCCCTGACTTAAACTGCTGACGGGCTGACAACGACCACTTTCACGGACCGTGAAAGGGACCACGTACAGTAAAGTCGGTCGTGGTCTTCACTTGGACTAAAGGCTTGAGGGTCTAAGTTCACGGGCGCTACCACGGACCGTGAAGGTGTCCGTGGTCTCAGTACAAGAAAAGTGTGAATTACATGGGGACTTTCCTGGGGATTAGTATGAAAATCCGTAGTAAACTTATTTTCCTGCAAATTTTCATACTAATCCCCATGTAATTCATACTTTTCTTGTAGTGTCTTCACTTGGGCTGTGGTTTGGAGGGGACTAACAAGGGGGCTACTAGTTCAACCTTCACGGACGCCCTCACGACCTATTGTGAGGACCAAGGACAGTGAAAGTCCCTGTGGTCCTTACTTGGGCGAGGGGTGTCTGAGGGATAGACTAGGGAGCTACTACCGAGATGTCAAATATGCCACAACGGCCCGTCGTTAAGACCACATACCATGAAGGTGCCCGTGGTCTGATGTCTTGGCCTGGTGAGTCCAAGCCTTGATCACAGGTAGGTCAACAGACCGTGGACCCTATCAAGGTCTGTGAACTCTGTTGTGGTTAACTGTTGTAAGTAATTTCTGAATTTTTTTCTGGGTCTGGTTTTGGAGGTGTTACAATATCTCCCATTGGGAACATCGTCCTCGAAACAAGGCAAAACTAGCTGAAATTGAGGGAAAGAGCTACAAACCCTACGACTAAACACTGAAGACTAAATTTTTGACTGAACTGAGTTCCAAAACATGCAAATACGCTAAAAATGCAAGTACACACTGAAGGAACATGATATTAAGACTCAACTTATGCATGAATGACTGAAAAACTGAAGAGGAACTATTACCTCAAGCTGGAGTGGAATCAGAAGGAAAGAGGTGAGGATACTTGGACTTCATGGCTGCTTCTGCTTCCCAAGTAACTCCATCTACGGACTGACTCCTCCACCAAACCTTGACTGAAGCGATTTCCTTGTTTCTCAACCTTCTAACCTGATGATCAAGAATCTCAACTGGTACATCCTCATAAGAAAGAATATCTTTCACAACCACACTCTCTAATGGCGCTACGGATGCTGGATCACCCACACACTTCTTCAATAGTGAAATGTGAAAGACTGGATGCACTGCTACTAAATCTGCTGGCAACTCTAACTCATAAACCACTTTACAAATCCTTTTCAATAATCAGTAAGGGCCTACATATCTGGGACTGAGCTTCCCTTTCTTTCCAATCTCATCACTCTTTTCATCGGTGACACTTTCAGGAAAACCCAATCACCAAATTGGAACTCTAGTTCCCTTCTCCTTACATCTGCATAGGATTTATGGCGACTCTGGCTAGGGTGTCACCTAATGTTCCACTGTGCCAAGCTCTGCAGGAGAAAATCTAGTCAGCGAGATAAAAGAGTAGTCGACGAGTCAGCGAATGATTCTGTGATGTAGTAATCTATCGCCTAACGTTACAGAACTTGAATTTGTTGAAGGCCAATGCAAAAGGCGATGAACAGACCAAAGGGCGGATCTCCAAGTGTATCGGCGATCCCGACTAACTTCGTCGAGTGATCCTTCGCAACACAAATTTTTGAAAAACTATAAATACTCTTTTAAATTTGTAGCTTAGCATCAAATTTTTATCAGATTTTGAGAGAATCATTTTATTTTTCAAGTTTTAGAAATTAGAGTTTTTGGGAGACATTGTGCTTGAGCTTTGAGGATTTGAAGTTTTCCAATTCCAAGAAATTGTAAGTGGGTATCGAAGAATCTTCATCTTTGACATGTGTAAATACATTTTCTATCGTACCCGTTTGATGGAAACATTTTTCGGTATCGATTTCTATATCTTTACTATGTCTAGCTAAAATCCCAATTTTTAGGGTGTGAATATGGGTTAAATTTACTGCTGGGTAATGCTAATTGATGGTTAATTTGCTGTTTAGATGTGATTTCATTCAGTAGTTGTGTTTGAATTTAATGGGATTGTAGTTGCAAATACAATTTTATTTTCTTGTTTTGGGCTTGCGAGAGAGAGAGGTTTTAAAACCAAAACTACTGAATTGATAATCGGTGGTTATTGGGTTATCGTGGGTTCAACTCGAGAGAGTGAATCCTAACCCTCTCCCACACATTCAGCTCGAGAAAGTGAATGGACTAAGGCGAAGGTTGTGCTAAAAGGCAACTTATCGGTGTTCGAGAGAAACAAATTTGATTCGGGGTAAATTGTTCGAGAGAAAATTTACCCCCACTAAAGTCTAGCTTAGTTACAAATTTACAGCGATTTACTATCAGAAGCATTTACCCGGTTGTTTATTTTAGCCCATACTCCTAGAATTCCGTCTCCTTATTCGTGTTTCTATTTTTTTGTTGTTTTTAGTTGTTAACTTGACTACAAACCCTCCTTGATAATTGACACTTATGTTACCATTTTAATTTGATATGTTTTTCCTCGTATATGTCTTTAGCTATAATTGACTAGAACTGATTTGTATTTGGCTATCAATTCTCCAAACCACTCCCTGTGGGAACGATCCCAACCCTTGGTTGGTTTATATTAGTACTCGTGATCGTTGGCACTTGAAATGGAAGTAGTGTCTTGATACGTGAAGTAAAAATGACGCTGCTGCCGGGGAGTTGTGTTATTTGAAATTTTTTAGTTAAGTTGAACTTTGGTCTTGTTAATTGTAGTTCTACTTACTTAACTTTTAGTTTTAGTTTTTGTGTAGGTGTTTTAAGTAGGAAATTGGAACATGTCTGGTGGCAATGGTAGCCAAATGGACCTCTCTCTTTTGAGGATGATGTCTCTTCGGGATACCATCTTAAGTTTTAGACAATTGGAGGGAGAGTCATCCTTGAGTTGTGGCTGAGATTGAAGACACTATTCCTGTAATGCCCAACTCATGGAATCTTAGAAAGCGTGCTATTGGACTGCTTCTACAAAAGTCTTTGCCTGGAAAACAAAAGAATGGCTGACCAAATATTTCCAGGAGGCCTCTCAAGACTGCCCTACCCAATAACAACCCAACTCCTTGATCACATGGCCGTGACCAACAAGGAGATTGAGAAAGACCATATTTTTTCCACACTGTTAACTCAGCTAGATCTGGTGGCCAAGAAGATCATGGAATTGGGAACACCGAATAAAAGGAAAGACCAGTACATTCCCTCTCATGAGCGTATAAATCCCAATGCGAACGAGGGTGGAAAAATAGAGGAGATACTCTCACTCATTCTCCACAAAGTCGAAAGTCACGACAAGATGTTGAATGTGATAAAGGAGAATGTCTTACTGCTGAATGAAATAACTGCTTCCCAATTCATATTTGTTCAGCAACTGGACACCCAAATGGGTCATGTATGGTCTCTTCTCTACCCCACAAATCAAAATTAAGTGGGGAACTCGTTCCACGACGTTAAATAAGGCACTTCTTGGGAGGCAACCCAAGGTTTTAATTTCTTTCTTTTAAGTTTAGAATAATGGTGTGTTGATTTTACAGGTTGAAGTGCGAAAAGTGTTTGAGAAGAGCAGGATGGCGAGCAAAAGTTCCAATTGGTGAAACGCCGAAGGGGTCGGCGACCCCGAAATTGACTATTGTTGGACTCAAGACAACAACAAATTGGAGTCTATTAAACTCGGCGAGCCCAGGAATATATGTGCGAATCTTTGATTTTGTTGGTGATCACGAAATAATCCGCCGTTTGGACCTGCATATTAACTAGAGCTCTTGCAAAGCTCGGCGAGGTAAGGTACCATTCGGCGTGTCACTGAGTGAATCGGCGAGTACGACTAATGTCGCCAAGTGGATGAAAATTGGATGTTTTTTTTAAAAAAAAGAGGCCAAAGGTCAACTTCATACTCTCTCACTTTCCCTCTTTTTAATCTTCCAAATCTCGCACCTATTTAGTATTTTCATTAGTTTTGCATTTTCGAAGTGTTATATTCGTTGAATTGTGCTCGGAGTTGGAATACTTTGTCGTCTAGCACTTAGATTTTATATTGTTCAGCATAAGAGGTCGGTTTTCCAAACCTCGTGTTTATTATTATCGCATTTTTTAATCATTTACAAATGATCTAATCTTAGTGATGTGTGTTGGGCCTCTCTAATCTTAGTTGTTTTGAATTTTTCTATTTTTAAAATTGAAACTCTTGCCCATATTGTTGTGATTGTTGAAATCCCGTATTCTTGCGCTTTGACATGAATTAAAATATGCCAGGGTTGTTCTTGAATGTCATTGATATTAGTTGGGTGAAGGTTTAGTAGCCTGTGTTTGCGCCAAATGACGTGAATTACCTGATGAAAGAATGAGTGATGCAGTTCTTAAGGGCAAAACTTGTCAAATGGGCCAAATTTGGAAATACCGGGAGAATTTTGAGTGTCCCGGGGTAATGGGTGTTACGAGTCTTGCTTAAATTTAACTAGTGCTTGGTTTAATTTTGTTTTCAGTGGTTGCTGGGTAGAATTTGAGAAGATGGGTTGAAAATAGGCACGATTGGGTCGTTTGGCGAGCTGGGTCTAACTCACCGAACCACTTGGCGGTTCGCCTAATGTCCCCATCTCGCCTTTAATTTCATGATTTATGTGTTGTTGTGTTCTGTAACTTTCGGCAAGAAACCTGAGGTCGCCGAAGGCACTCGGCGACTCGCCGAGGGTCTTCTTGATCTCCCTTTGTCTGCACCCTTGAACCCTTTTTGCACTGTACCTTTCGGAGAGAAATTTCTTGCTCGCCAAAAGCTGTTGGCAATTCGCCGAAAGACCTTTTCCTTCGCTGACCTGCCTAGAATTCTGAGCCAACCCTTTCGGCGAGCCCGACCTAGCTTGCCAGAGCAATTCGGTGGCCCGCCGACTGTTTCAACGTGTTTATTTGCAAGTTGTTTTACCTGTGAGTTTGATTAAAGTTTATCCAACTTTTCCCAATGTTTTGCAGACATGGCCAAACCTAAAGTTGTAGCACGTAACATGCCACCTCGAGGAAAAGCAAAAAGGATTACACTGAATGAGGATATAGCTGCATCCAAGGGCAAGGCCTCAAAACTCTGCACAACTGGGAGAAAAGGCAAGGGTAAAGGCAATACACCTGCATCACCAGAGGCAAGCTCTGACAGTGATGGCATCTATGACACTTACCTCACCACTTCTAAGAGTGAAGGTGAGCATCAGGAGCCTCAAATTATAGCGTCTGATGATGATGAGCTTGTAGCAGTGCAAAGGATAGAGCTACGATCTAAAAAGTTGAAGGATCCGTCTAGGATCCAGACTCCTTAGACTACTCTTTCTCCTCCAGCTCCAGAACAAGCAGTGGTCCTAGCACCACCAGTTCAGGGTCCTCTCCCCAAGTCCATGAACATATTGAATACTGAAGGGCTGAGGACGATTATTGAGGAAAAATGTCTGTCCACGGGTGAAAATGATTGATAGGTATCCAGAGATTATGAGCTACCTCAAGTATCATGATTTCCAGATCTTCACCAAGCCCTGTGGTCCATATATTCCAAATTGGGTCTGGGAATTCTATGCTTCTTATGGAACCTTGATACCACAAAGAAAGAAGCAAGCAGCAGCATTCAAACCAGTTGACTATGTAGTCGTTCGGGGAAGGAAAGTCAAGTGTGACCATGCCATTATTGATGCTAGCCTAGATCATCCTGAGGACATTGAGGATGTCTATCAGTACATGATTAGGAGTGAAAAGCTAGACAACATGAAGAAGTGGTTAGCTCCGCTGATTTCAGACGACACTCCCAAGTGCCTTGAGGTTGGTGCTGTTATTGAAAAGAAGGACCTCAACATGGCAGATCGGTATTGGTTCGGTTTCATCAGTAGTACGATCATGCCATCCCAAAATGAGTCTATTAATCAAAAGGAGATCTTGTGCCGACAAGACCAGTGACTGGGTGGAGAGTATGCATGGACTATCAAAAGCTTAACTCATGGATCGAGAAAGACCATTTTCCAATGCATTTTATGGACCAGATGCTTGACCAATTACTAGAAAGAGGGTGGTATTGTTTTTTGGATGGGTACTCCGGTTATAACCAAATCTATATTGCGTCGGAAGACCAAGAAAAAACCACTTTCACTTGCCCTTATGGAACATTTGCATTCAAAAGAAGGCCATTCGACTATGTAATGCCCCAACCACATTTCAACGTTGCATGTTGTCTATCTTTGCGGATATGGTCGAAGACTCTATGGAAGTATTTATGGATGACTTTTCGGTCATAGAGGATACGTTTGAAGAGTGCTTAACACACCTAGGGAAAGTGCTTCAAAGATGCGTGGAATGAACCTGGTCTTAAATTGGGAGAACATTCATTTCATGGTGAAGGAAGGCATTGTTCTAGGACACAAGGTGTAGCAACAACGACTAGAAGTTGATAAGGCAAAAATTGAGGTAATTGGGAAAGTACCCCCTCTGATTTCAGTAAAGGGTATTCGCAGCTTCTTGGGGCATGCAGGTTTCTACCGAAGGTCATTAAAGACTTCTCTAAGATTGCATGTCCACTATGCAAACTACTGGAGAAGGAAATGAAGTTCTATTTTGATGATGCTTGTATGACCGCATTTAAGTGTTTGAAAGAAAAATTAGTATCCAGCCCAATTACCATCAGTCCTGATTGGTCCAAATCTTTCGAAGTAATGTGTGATGCTAGTGGTAGGGCATTGGAAGTACTGTTGGGGTAAAAGGGCAACAAACTATTTCACCCAATTTATTACGCAAGCAAAACTCTGAATAGTTCCCAGTGAAATTATACAGTCACTGAACAAGAGTTGCTCGCAGTGGTCTATGCATTTGAAAAGTTCTGGGCATAGTTGCTAAGCACCAAAGTAATAGCGCACACTGATCATGCTGGACTCCGGTACTTGATGGTGAAGAAAGATGCAAAACCGAGATTGATAAGGTGGCTGCTACTATTACAAGAGTTTGATTTTGAGGTAAAAGAACGAAAAGGCTGCGAAAATCAAGTGGCCGACCACTTATCGAGGTTGGAAGGAAGGGAAGATGCCGAGTGTGAGGTCGACATAGACGACTCATTCCCTGACGAATATGTGTTTGCTATATCTCTCAAACCTACACCATGGTATGCAGATTTTGCAAATTACATTGTGAGTTGATTGATTCCGGATGAGCTTACCTTTTACCAACAAAAGAGATTCATGTGACGTTAAAAAGTAATTTTGGGATGAACCATACTTGTTTCGAGAATGTGCTGACCGTGTTATTAGGAGGTGTGTTCCAAAAAAAATGGTAGAAATTCTTCATGCTTTCCATGCATCTCCAGTGGGAGGTCACCAAGTGGTATTCGCACTACCGCTAAAGTTCTCCAAAGTGGTTATTACTTACTGTCCCTATACAAGGATGCACATGAATTTGCGAAGAAATGCTCTCAATTTCAGCAGCAAGGTAGCGTGTCTAGAAGGCACAAATTACTTCTCACTCCTATTTTGGAAGTCGAGCTATTCGATGTATGGGGAATCGATTTCATGAGCCCATTCTTGAGCTCATTTGGAAATAATTACATCTTGGTGGCTGTAGATTATGTCTCTAAATGTGTGGACGCCATTGCACTTCAAAACAACGAAGAAAAAAGTGTTGTCCAATTTCTGAAATGCTACATCTTCGCAAGATTTGGCACCCATAGGGAAATCATTAGTGATGTGGGGTCCCACTTTTGCAACAGGTGGTTTTCAATGGCACTAAGCAAATATGGGGTGAAACACAAGGTAGAAACTCCATATCATCCCCAAACAAGTGGCCAAGTGAAAGTGTCAAATCGGGAAATCAAAAACATCCTGATAAAGACAGTAAATTCCAACAGAACTAATTGGTCTAGGAAACTCGATGATGCACTATGGGTGTATCAGACCGCTTACAAAACACCTATCGTTATGTCTCCATATCAGTTGGTTTATGGTAAGGCTTGTCATTTACCCGTCGAGCTAGAACACAAAGCATTGTGGACACTGAAAGCTCTGAATTTAGACTGGTCAAAAACTTCAAGGGAGAGGGTAGAGTAGTTGAATGAACTGGATGAATTTAGACTCAGATTGTATGAAAGTTCAGTCATCTACAAAGAGAAGATGAAGAAATGGCATGATGCTTAAATACTCAAGCAAGACTTCAAGGTAGGAGATTGGGTTTTGTTATACAACTCTTGACTTAGACTCTTTTCCAAAAAGCTCAAATCTAAATGGTCTGGACCTTTTAGAGTAACGCTAATGTTCACCAATGGTGCCATATAAGTTGAAGATCAAGAAGGACCTCCATTTAAAGTGAATGGTCAACGTCTGAAATTATATTTTGGGAATTGTCAAGAGATTTCTTTGGTTGAAGTGGTGTATTTGGAAGACGCTGCTACGTTGTGCCACGACGTTAACTAAGGCGTTGTTTGGGAGGCAACCCAAAACCAGTTATTGCTTTCTTATGCTTTGATAAAATAATGGTGTATTGATTGTGCAGATGGAAGTGTGGAGAATGAACGAAAAGTGCAGGTTGGCGAGCAATAGGCCCAGTCTGCGAGTCACCGATTGGTTCGGCGACTTTGACCTAGACTGTCGGTACGCCCAAAACCAATTCATGTTGTGTTCTGTAAAACTCGGTGGGATGAAGAAGTTATTGGCGAGTCACCAACCATATCGGTGAATGCGAGGAAGACCGTCGTTTGGACCCTCACGCTGACTGAAGGTCCTATAAAACTCGACGAATCAATTGCTCACTCTGCGACTCACCGAGAGGGTTGGCAATTGAAACTAATATCGCCGAATGGACGAAAACTAGACTGTCTCTCAGCAAAAGATTTAAAAAAATTCAACCTCATTTCCTTCCCTCACTTTTTCACCATCCCAAACTCACACCTGCACTCTACTTTTATATTACTTGCATTTTTGTAGTATTTTGGTTGATTGATTTGTTCTTGGAGTCGGAGCTCATTGCTTCCTAGCATCCCAATAGCACAAAAGGCTAGTGTCCCAAACCTCATAATTATCTTGTCAAAATTGTACTCATTTGCAAATGTGTGATCTTGTCGAAATCTGTTGAACCTACCTGATTGGGTTTAATTGTTTATGTGCCGATTTTTCTTCGATAACCCTGCCTTTACTGCCTAAACTGTTCTCCAATGCATCGAGTGGAGTTAATTGGTGATGAGTGGTATTCGTATGTTATGGGTCCTGGTCGAATTTGTGCTTTTTGTGCTTAAATTGTATTTTCAGGGGTTGTGGGCTGATTTTGAGAAGTTGGGTAAAAAATAGGCACGTTGGGTTATTCGGTGAACCGTAATGAGCTCGTTGAACTATTTCGCGGTTCACTTAATTACCCTATCTCACTCTTATTATCATGCTTTATTTATTGTGGCGTCTTTCACTTTCGGTGAGAAGTACGAGGTCGCCAAGAGTACTCGACGACTCGCCAAAAATCTTCTTATTCGCCCTTTGTTTACACCCCTAACTCTTTCTGCACTATGAACTTCAGCGGATTGTCTGTGGCTCGCCAAATGCATTCGGCGGCACGCCGAATCATCTATCTAGTCTTTGTGCAGCTGAATGTCTGTGTTTTGGTTGTCAAATATGTTCTAACATTATCTCAAGACTTTGCAGACATGGTCAAACCAAAAGTTGCAGGAATAAATATGCCACCCAGACACATAAAAGAACAATAGTTTAGAAGAACTGCAAGGAGCGAGAACACGACAGCCAGTTCGAGGAGGAGGATGCCCATCGACCCTAATGTCCCTTCGTGGGCTTGAGGGTTCAGCAATGCGATACACGCCTTTGTGGCAGCTCACGAGTTGGACAATATGATCGAGGCTAATATCGTTGCAGAAGCTGAAGCAGAGCGGAAAAAAAAGAGAACCAGAAGCAGAATGACAACACTCATGGTACTGATGCCCAGACAGATGGAGGTTCTTCCTAGATAGGATCCCTTCTTCACCTCCCTCTTTGTCTTTCTTTAATTGTCATTTTGGATACTTTTATTTGCATTTGAGGACAAATGTTTTAATTTGTGGTGGGGTGAGGCCCACACCTTTTGTGTTGATAGTCATGTTTTGTTTATATTTGGGTTGTTCTGTTTAAAATTGCATTTATACTGCGTTTTTATGGATGTTTGAGCTTATGGCTCCCTTTAATTTTTTATTGCAAAAAGATTTTGACCCATCCAAAATTTTTTGCCACCACTCGTGTGTTGAATGTGGTTGTTCCTTTACAAAATTTAAGTCTCGATTCCTATTAATACCGATGACTTGAATAGTGCTTACAATCGAACGAAAATGAATGTACGGCTACGATGAGGCCGAATGAAGTTGCATAGAAAATGTGTGAACTCTTTGCATCTCGTTGTGATTAGCCATTTATCAAATTGATTCTCTTGTGATGATCATTGCACTACAAGAAAAATAGCTATTAACGAAGAGAAATCTGGTCCCTAAAAGCAAAATTCTGGTCCCTAAAAGCTAATAGCGACTAGAAAAAACTGGTCGTCACCCGTCCCTATAAGCTTCTTTGCTAAATGTCAATAAAGACGAGGTTTTTGAACTGGTCTCTAAAAGACTTTTGCAACTAGTTTTATTCTGGTCCCTAAAGCAACTTTAGGGACCATATATCTAGTCCTTAAATAGTTGTTTCATAAGACTTTTTTGGCACATACAATTCATGTTTTCTGGTCCTAAAAAAACTTTTTAGGACAAGACATCTGGTCATTTTATACTGTAGAAATATTACTATTTATGAAATAAAAACTCAATGCACATAGACAAAATATCAATAATCTCATGCTTCCATATATATATAACTAATTACCAAAATTAGATTAATATCCCATCAGTAGAAATGTAGCACGGTACAACCCAATATAAGTCATTACATGAAATTTGAAAATTTTCCCAACAATCTCAACAAAATGATAACCATATCTTCTCTTTTGGTCTGGGACTTGTAAATTCATCAAGTCTTTGAAATCTGTTAAAGACGTAATAAATAAATATTGTTAATAAGTACTTAAAATTTGAAATTAAACATAATTTAGACAATACATGACTGAGCAGCTTTGAAAGTCATCCATACTCCACTTAGTGTGTACTAAGTTCATGTGCAGACTCTTCACTTTTGAGAAAGATTGAGTCCCAAAACTCATCTAGACATTGAACATGACATCTTCTTGAAACTTAATTTGAATATGGTGGGCGGGGGGCTTTCCTCCCCTCATCACAAGTTCCTCCGTTTCACGACAAAAAATTTCGGGTTGCCCCTTTTAACCTTTATAATAAATTTATAGGATAGTATTGACACACTAGTCAACTGAAATTGTAAAATGCAGTAGCATGGTATATGTTATAGGCTAAAACAAGAAAACAATCCTCGCCTCAAAATGTTCAAAGTACAGTAGACGAACCTACACCATTTTTCTATTCTCAACTAACCATTTTGATATGCTTCTGACTTAACAAAGAATGAAATTTGCTGAGAACTTCTTTCCAACTGGTCCACTTCAACGAGACTCTGGAAATTAAACAAGTAGTAAGATAGTAATATCTATCAAATCAAGGGATATAGATATGAAAATAATCTGAGTAACCACCTGACAGAGCTAAAAGAATTAGTAATTTGATGGTTGATAAGTTCTGTGAAATTGTCAACACTCCACCCAAACAACAATAAAATCTCTATCCTCATTCTAATAGTGTGCTCCCATATATGGGTTAGCACACTCAATTCTATTTTATAAAATCTCTATCCAGAAGAAAATAGATCCTCTAAAACTATTCCATGAAACTACTAGTCACCACACTTTTCAAACCTTTTTGGTTTCTGCAGATGTATGTACTTCCTAAATTTCAGAAAAGTGCTCAATTTCAAATACATGATAATGATCAACAAAATTCTTTTACTCTATAAATCAGAAAAGAAATACTTATCAAGAAATCATAATCAGGGAAAAAAAACTCATGATTTTCATAAGCTATACTATTACCGGCTACCTTTCTATTTGCCTTTGATATTGAACTGCATTCCTGTCGCCAAACACAAGAAAAGCCAAAAGATTTTCATAAGCTAAACTATTATCGGGTACCTTTCTATTTGCCTTTGATAATGAACTGCATTCCTGTGGTCAAACACCAGCAAAAAAAAAAAGACATTAGATAAGTGATTACTCTGAAAGGATGATGAAAGATTTTAGAGACCATTGAGAATTCTAAGTTATAACAATTAGTAAAACAATCCTACTAAATCTTCTTAGCTTTATTGTAATGTAAGGAAGGACTTAAATGTCACACATCTTTTTACCATTCATATTCAAGTATACTAATAAAACAATGACTCACAAATTACATCAAATATGTTATCCTTGAGCATAAGAAGACTAAATTCAATCAAAATCCATTAATGTAAAATTACTCGGGGAATACAATATAAGTACCAAAGCAGAGTAACAAATATTAAACCTTACTGGAAATAACTAAATTTTTGTTCATTATTTCTTTGCAAAAGTTATCTATTTAATGATAAGCGAAAGAAATAAATTTATACTACGATGCATTAATTATTAATAGCTCGACATAACAAGAAATTTGAAGAATGTAGTCTAAAGATTTTCACAATATTTAAGAATAGTTGAACTTTTCACTCTGTTTTTTCACAAAGGACTGCACTACTAACTGAAAGACACAAAGGTCTGCACTAGAAAACATAAAATCAATGGCTTTGGAGACATATTTTAACCTTAGACTCGAACTATAATTGACTAGTCTATAGAACTTGTGATTTGAAACCTATGAATGAATGATAAACTCTTTTTAGAGAGGAAATATTTACACAGCCAACAACATATTATTTTAACAAAAACAATATACATAGAACTAACTTAGTGTCAAACTTTTAGAATTTAAAAAGACAATAATAATAAGAACAAAACAAGCAAAAGTCGGGATTTAGAAGATTTCATATCACCAATGAGTATATCAAGCATAAAAAATAACTGAAAATCAAATACAAGAAGTGATAAATCAATTCATACCCAACTTTGCTTATAATTAACTGTTAAAAACTTCATCGTAAGTAGGATGTCCTATATATAGATAATTGTATAGAAAGAAATAGGTCAACTATTGTGTGTCTATATGAGTTGGCAAATATGTAAACATTGACACTTTTGGTTGACTGGATAATTTAAGATTTTGACAAACAAAAATAAACTAATTCTACAACAACTTCTAATTAGAGGAACTTAACACAGTTATAAGACACACATCTAACATAAAATTCAATATAAGTATTTTTTTTTTTCCAGATGGGCAATACAGGTTGCACTAATTACACAAGAAAGCATGATGTAATGATAAGACTTCGATAAAACAACTTACAGCTAGAAACAATTGTTTAGGGAAAAGAAAGGAGTATAATATGGAGATGAGGTGATCGAGATTCGAGTTAATTAAGGAAATACAGAATGACAAATATAAACATCATGAGACTAAAGAAGGAAAAAATCCCTAACACGATGGAACTATAAACTACACCTCAATCTATCTAGTTGACTATATAGACATTAGGAATTATAGACTTTTTGAAGGTGACGAGAAACAACCTTTACACAAAGTAAGTTCCATGCATGCATTTAAAAGCTAATAACATCAAATCAATTTTTTTCCAAATCTTTCATCAATTAGATGAGAACAAGTTTTATTTCAAATACTATATCTTATTCTACTACACAAACACAATAGGACACAAGTCTACTATTTTATCTTTCTTGTGTGACTGGGAATATTTCCTTTTCACATCACAAGACACGTAGATTGATAATTAATCACACATCCATTGATATTTCCTTTTATAGACATGTAGATTGTGATAGTAATATGTGACTAATGGGGGTGTGAGAAAGACTAAAACTAGAAGATACTGAAAATGAGGAAAGATTACCTGGAACTTGGCAGCTAACTTTGTCCTACAGTGTATAGAGCAGCAATCATCCTGGGGAAATATGATGAAACAAATTTAAGGTGTGACATCTTATGTGGAATTTTACCTACATTATGATGCATATAATTTTAACAGAAAGTAAGCTCCACATTTTCACTTAAAGGTTACAATTAGAGTTAGTCTAAGTAGAAAACGGCTATATTAAAATAAACAAAATAAATTAAAATATTGGCGAACTGTTACTAACTTGGTCAGTTGAGAAAAACAGTGGTCATTCAATTGAAATGGAAAATATTGTATGTAGGACACGTGGATTGTTGAGTAGCAGAAAAATCTTTCATTTTCCTTACTTCTTTCTTGTCATCTTCTAAGGTAGAAGAGCAATCATTCAAGAATTTTTTTTCCACAATCAAGAATATGTCTTCTTCATTCAAGAATTTGATCCTCTAGAGTTGAACATAGGGCGGATAATAATTCAGCCTTTGAAGAAGTGCCATCTTTGAAGAAGTTTCAAAGAACAACAAAGCTCTATACATACACTATCGTTTCCCTAAGGAAACACTAACCACCAATCTGAAGATCTTGAAAACTACTTATAAATGGAAGAAGCATATCGAGTTGCATCCTACGAGGATCAATGGAAATAATAGACCGTCCTGAAGGTTTATACATCAAGGCATTGTTGAAACCAAGACACCCAAAATTTGCCTAAGGAAGTTGTTGTATCCTACAAACTAGATAAATGGTTAATATAACTTTGGCATATATTCTGCATCAAACAAAGCTTATACATTTTTCTTTAGAACTATATGTTATCATGCTTACAGTTGGTATATATGAATTTAAATACGAAGTTAATTATGTATAATGCCATCATGCTCAAATTCTAATATACCAACTTTGAGGTAAAAAATGATTTAGTTGAAACCATTTCAGACGTAAAATAACATTCTCACACAAATAAAAGAGATAGTCATTTGGCTTGCAAAATCTCAACACTGAAGACGTGAGACTAGTATGATACTCGTTCAATAATTAACTTTTTCAAATTCGATATGCACTTGACATGAAATAGTAATTTATAGATAGAACAAAAAGGTCACTCCATGAGAGAAGAAATCAGAAAAGAGAAGTAAATAGCATGAAAAAAGACGGAGAATGTTATCATATATGCATCATTACAAGCTACAAAAGTTACTTAAACTTTCAGGAACATAAAATCTCTAGAACTCAACATGGAGTTAGCCCCTGGAAATTGCAGAAATGAGACCAATTCGAAGTTCTGGAAAGACATTTCCTAGGGAATAAAACACTTCAAAATGTATATCCCAATCTTTTCCTAATATCTAGCAATCCAGATTACACACCTTCACAAAATAGAACAGATAACACTTGAACCCTGTTATTCGGAAGAAATTTGCAAGATTGGGAGTTTGATGATATACTTAATATTCTGGAAACTGGAAAGGTTGGAAAATTGCACAACTAAAGATCAGACTTCCAAAAGATTTATATGTGGCAACAAAGTTGATGGTTTATACCATGTGAAAGCTAGCTACTCAACCGTTTCTGCCCAAAACGAGATGGTGGAAATGTGACAAATGAAAATGAGATGGTTAAAGTCCTAAATCCTACTATATATATGATCATTTACACACAATTTTTTTTTTATAAATGGTCAATATTTTCATATTAGGCAGCCATTGATTTCATATAGGAGTAAATTCTAAAGAAAAAAAATAAATTAATTGTTTCCTTTCAAGATTTATCAATGATCGTTTGTCATTAAATTTGACAACCACTAGAATATCAAACAAATGAAATAGTGAAGCAACAAATATCTCAACTCGAAGACATAAAACTACCATGTTGTTCATGAATAATTTGTTTTTTTTTCTAATACAATATGCACTCTGTATTAAATATGTATCTTCATCCCCAAAATCGAGTCAACTATTAGAAAGTTCAACCCAATAATCTTTCCAGTTATCATACATAAGAAAACCTATCAAATTATGAAACTTTTAACCTATTTACTATTAGAAAAGCGGAAGAAGAAGAGTAACCTAAAAAAATCAGAAACAAATGACATCAATACAACATATGGAAGAACATAAAGAAATAAACCTGAATTTTTTTCGAGCAACTGAGTAACAACTACACAAGGAAGAAGCAACCTACTCTGAGCTTAGGGTAGATCTGCGACGGAAATCCACTGACTTTGATATTTGGGCAGAGTTGTGGTGGAAAAGAATGATCGATTTGATGAAGAGAAACTAGGGCAAAGTTGCGAAGGAAGAATGAGGTTTTTCCTTTTAGTTTTGGGATAACAGAGCGTTTTTTCCTTAGCTTTTTGCTTCTGCATTATATTTTAGCGCCTAGGTTTTTGTGAAAAGAAAGTTTTTATTTTTTTTAATAGTTTAGTATAATACATTTTGGCACTTATGTTTTTGTGAAATCAAAGTTTTAATTTTTTTAATAGTTTAGTATAACTTTGGTGGAAGTTTTTCCCGCCTAGCACCTTCCGTTGCAATTTGGGACTAGGTATTAAGATCTTTATGGACCGGATTTTGTACCTTCGCAATAAAATATATTAATAAGGACCGGAATATTATCTCGTCCTAGTACATATACCTTTAGAGACGAGATTATTAGCTTGTCCCTAAACGTTGGTCATAAATAGGGCTTTTTCTTGTAGTGTTGCAACTAGCAAAAGTGTGGAGTCTTGTTTGACTGTAGTGTCAATGCCTAGTGTGATGAGCTTACTTTGAACCATGCATGATAGATCCTAGAATTTTCCCCGTTGGTCCGGTCAACTAAGTGATGCTATCTCTTGATATGATCTTGGGCAACTTCTAAGAGTGTGAGCCAATTTGACATATACCTCTTTTGTGACCTACCTTGTGAGTGTGTGAACCACTTTTGAACACTCCTTGGGCCTTACCTTTCTTTGGAAGAACCTTGATGAAATCATAACCTTTTTTTATCCACTACCTATAATCCTCTTGAATTGTGGTTAATTGAATAGCTAACTTAGATCAAAAGCCTAAGTTGGGGTGTGGTGAAAAGATAAGGGCAAGTCAAGAAGTGCAAGGAAAGTCTCCTTCGACCCATGGTGTTGAGAAAAATGGAACCCTTCCATATAAAAAAAAGAGAGAAAGAAAATAGAAAAGAATGAAAAACAAAGTTGCATAATAAAGTGCAAAAGAACGGAGGTTTACAGCTCACTATGGGAAAGTGAATAATAGGATGACTTATGAGCACTAAACAAATGATGAAGGAAAAGGAAAGGAAGTGTTGTGAGCACCACATTTCACGAGGATGAAAGTCACTAAGCCTAAATGACCAAACCTTTGCACTCAGCCCCATTACAAGCCCTGAAAAAACCTTTTTGATCTTGAGTGAGCTAAAACAAATGTTGATTGGAAAATACGGGCAAACCTATGGCTGAAAGCATGCATTATGTTCATCTTTGTGAGTGTGAGCATTGCATCTGAATGCGAAGCTTTAAACGGCGAATCGTTGTGTGAATATGGAATCATTCCTTGTGTGAGGGCATTTGAACAATCTGGTTGAGCTTCAACTTGCATTTGAAGCAAGTATAGTAAGCATGAGGTTCTTTGATTTTTGTGTGTCACAACTTGAATCTTTGAGTGCACATATGATCTTTGCATAAGTAAATTGAGTCTTGTTATGTCATTCATGATTAAGTTTTGTGTAGCACTATTCGAGACACCCTTTTTGAACGGCTGAACTTGAGTTTGCTTGAGGACAAGCAAAAGTTTAAGTTGAAGGTGTTGATGAGTCCATAGATTGGACTCATTTAGGGCTATATTTTAATAGAAATGATGTCCTCAAATGCTTATTTTATCTCAATATCTGATGAAAACCCTTAAGTTTCAGCTATTCGAAGTTAGAAGAAAAACACCTACCATACGTCACAAAAAGGAACGAAAAGGCTGAAAAGAACAAAGAAATGAAGGCCTGAGGATCGCTGAGTCCACTTGGCGAGTGGCCGAAGGGTCTTACCTCGCCTTTCACTCCAGTGTGCTGAGCCTTGAAGGAAAGTATCAAGTTGGCGAAAAAATGGAGCAGTCGGTGCATCGCAAAGAAGTTCCGCGAAGCAGTACCATGTCGCCCAATGACCCAGAGCACGACGATGTTGAAGGCTGGTGCAATACGATGATGAACTACACCAAAGGGCGAATCGCCGAGTTGATCGGCGATTCCTACTAACGACGTCGAATGATCCGATGTAGCACAAATCTGTGAAAGCTATAAATACTAGTTAGAGTTGTAGTTTTAGGAGTCGAACAATTATTATAATTTTCATATAGAATAGTACTTTTTGATATTTTTGCTCTAAGTTTGAGAGGGTTTTGAAGACTTGAAGTTGCAAAGGGTTTCATCTTCAAGATTTGGAGTTGGGTCTCTTGGATTCTTCAATTTTGGCCAGTATCAAGACTTAAATCTTCATATCCATTTGAATGCAAGCTCAATTTGGTATAAATTTCTATATCTTATACATGTGTGGCTAAAAACCCCAATTCTTGGGGTTGTGATTTGGCGAATATGGGTTAAGATAATTGTTGGATCTTTCTTGTTGATAGTCTATTTGTAGTTTAAATGTGATTTCATTTAGTGGTTGTGGATGAATTTAATGAATTTGTAGTTTCAAATACAAGTTTATTTATGTATTTTCGGTTTGTTCGAGAGAGAGGTCATAAAACTAAGACCACTAGATTGATGGCCAGTGAGAGTGGGTCGACATGAGGTTTAGCTCGAGAGAGTGAACCCTAGACCCATGCCCACACACTCAGCTCCAGAGAGTGAGTGGGTTAAGGCGAAGGCTGGTCTTCATGCGACAAGTGGTTGTCCGAGAGGAACACATTTGAAACGGGGTAAGTTGCTCGAGAGAGAGCTTATCCCCCTTAAAGGTTAGCATAGTCACAATTATTCTATGAATCTTCTATCGAAAGCATGTACACAATAATCTAGCTTAACCCGTATTCCCGTTACATCCTAAGGATCCCCTCTCATTGCTTAGAAATCCTTGTTTATTTTGCTGTCTTTACTTACTCGCGTCAAAACCCCCATTGTTAATTGACACTCTTGTGTCCTCCCTTAATTTACAATATTATTAGTCGTTAATGTCTTTAGCTATGACTAGTTAGAACTAAATTTTATTTTTCTATTAATTCTCAAAACCACTCCCTTGGGACTTGACCCCAACCCTTGGTTGGGTTACTATACTATTGCACGATCGTATATACTTGCATCAGAAGTTGTATCCTTGATTATGCAAACATCATGCGAATTTCATGATTTTGGATATGACTGATTTTGACATAATCTGAGCCATGACTTGGTTGTCCCCCTATTATGTTGTGCTTAATTGTAATACTAAGTCTGTAACTTTAGAAATTCCGAAAAGGGAAAAAATTAGAGTGGGAAGGGGTGTACAAGCCTAAGCAAGCTAAGATTATATCCTCCATTCGGGCTAGTAAACTAGTAGAGCAGGGTTGTTTATCTTATTTGGCTCATATTAGGGATGTTAAGGTTGAGATTACATCTATTGAGTCTATTCCTCTAGTGTCGGAATTTATAGAAGTTTTTTGCTAATTATTTGCCTGGTATGCCTTCGGATAGAGATATAGACTTTTGCATTGATTTAGAGCCTGGTGCGCGTCCCATTTCTATCCCTCCATATCACATGGCTCTAGCAGAATTGGGAGTTCTTAAGGCTCAAATCCAAGAACTTTTTGATAAAGGATTTATTCATCATAGTGCTTCCCCATGGGGTGCTACAGTTTTGTTTTTTAAGAAAAAGGATGGTAGTATGAGGATGTGTATAGATTACCAGCAATTTAATAGATTCACTCTTCAAAACAAGTACCCTTTGCCTCGAATAGATGATCTTTTTGACCAATTGCAAGGTGCATCTGTTTTCTCTCAAATGGATCTAAGATCTGGTTACCATCAATTGAAAATTAGACCTGAGGATGTGCCCAAGACGATGTTTAGAACTCGCTCTGGGCACTATGAGTTTTTGGTTATGTCGTTTGGCTTGACCAATACGCCCGCAACTTTCATGAGTTTGATGAATGGGGTGTTCAAACTATTTGTTGATTCGTTTGTTATAGTATTTATTGATGATATTTTGGTGTATTAAAAAAATGAGGGAAAGCATGCCGACCATCTTCGTATTGTTCTGGGTGTTCTTGGGAAACAAATGTTGTATGCTAAATTTTCTAAGTGTGAATTCTGGTTGAAATCGGTTGCGTTTTTGGGGCATGTAGTTTCAAAAGAAGGTGGAATGGTAGATCCTCAAAAGATTGAGGGGGTTAAGAATTGGGTTCAACTTAGCTCTGTGACGGAAGTTAGGAGTTTTGTGGGGCTTGCTAGCTATTATCGTTGATTTGTTAAGAATTTTTCTTCTATTGCCACTCACTTGACTAATTGACTAAAATAGAGATACCATTTGAATGGGCTGAAAAATACGAGGAGAGTTTTCAAAAGCTTAAGACTTTTTTTACCACCGCATCCATCCTAGCATTACCGGTTGAAGGTACAAATTTTATTGTTTATTGTGATGCTTCACATTCAGGCTTGGATGTTGTGTTGATGCAGGATAAGAACGTTATAGCTTATGCATCGTGTCAGTTAAAGGTGAATGAGAGGAATTATCCAACACATGATTTAGAGTTGGCAGCGGTAGTGTTTGCTCTTAAGATCTAGCGGCATTACGTTTATGGTGTAAAGTGTGAGGTATTTACTGATCATCGCAGTGTGCAGCATGTGTTCAATCAAAGGGATCTGAAGTTGAGACAACGAAGGTGGATAGAGTTACTTCAAGATTATGATGTCACCATTCAATACCATCCAGGCAAGGCTAATGTTGTGGCAAACGCTTTGAGTCGAAAAGCAGTGACTATGGGTAGTTTAGCTTTCTTGAGTGTATACAAGTGACCTTTGGCTAAAGAAATTCAGACCTTAAAGTCTAAGTTCATGCAGTTGGGCATCTCAGAAAGAGGTGGGGTGTTACCTGGTATTGAAGTAAGGGCCACATTCATTGAGGAGATCAAGGCCAAATAATTTAAGGATGAGAATTTGGAGGAACTTAGAAAGAAGTCTGTGATTGGTAAGGCACAAGAGACCACTCTTGATGTGGATGGTGTACTCAATTTTAAAGGAAGAATATGTGTTCCTAGAGTAGATGACTTGATTGAGAATTGTTGGTAGAGTCTCATGGTTCGCGATATTCTATTCATTTGAGTGTGACCAAGATGTATAGAGTTCTGAAATGAATTTATTGGTGGCCGCGCATGAAGAAAGACATATAAGAGTTTGTGGCGAAGTATCAAAATGTCAACAAGTGAAGTATGAACATCAAAGGCCTTCGGGTTTACTTCAAAGAGTGCCAATTCCAGAATGGAAGTGGGAAAGAATAGCCATGGATTTTGTGGTTGTTCTTCCAAAGACATTGGGGAAGTTTGATTTTATTTGGGTAGTGGTTGATAGATTGACTAAGTCAACCAATTTTATTCCGGTAAGAATAGATTATAATGCGGAACAATTGGCAAAGGTGTATGTGAAAGAGATAGTAAGGTTGCATGTGGTGCTCCTTTCTATCATCTCAGACCATGGTACCCAATTCACATCCAAGTTTTGGAGGAACTTATATGATGAATTGGGCACACAACTCACTTTTAGTACAACCTTTCATCCACAGACAGATGGACAATCTGAGAGGACTATTCAAGTATTAAAAAACATGTTTAGGGCATGTGTGATAGATTTTGGAGGGTATTGGGATAAATTCTTACCTTTGTGTGAATTCTCTTATTATAATAAGTATCACTCCATCATAGACATGGCACCATTTGAGGCACTCTATGGGAGGGGATGTAGATCACCCATAAGATGGTTTGAGGCTGGAGATGTGAAACCTTTGGGAGTTGATCAAGTGAAGAATGCTCAATATAAGGTGAGGAGTATTCAAGCTAGGCTTCTAGTAGCACAGAGTACACAAAAAAGAATGCGGATCGTAAGGTAAGAGACATGGCATTTCAATCCGGTGAAAATATTCTTCTTAAGGTATCACCCATGAAAGGGTGATGAGATTTGGTAAGAAAGGTAAGATAAGTCCTAGATACATTGGTCCATTTGAGATTCTTGAATGTGTAAGACCAGTAGCGTATATATTGGCTTGACCTCCTAATTTATCAGGAGTTCATCTGGTATTTCATGTGTCTATGTTGAAGAGATATCATAGTGACGAGGATTATATCATAAAGTGGGACTCAATTGTGTTAGACAAAGACCTCTAATATGAGGAGGAACCAATTGCAATTCTTGATCGTGATGTGCGTAAGTTGAGGACCAAGGACATTAAGTCCTTGAAAGTTCAATAGAAGCATCGTCCAGTTGTGGAAGCTACTTGGGAAACCAAGTGAGATATGTGAGACAAGTATCCTCAATTGTTCATCGATTCAGGTACCATTCCATTCCTTCCTTAGCATAATTTTCCTAAGTTTGTCACTCGGGGACGAGTGATGGGTAAATTGGTATCTATTGTAATGACCCGTTCCCGTTGTTATAGAAAAGCCAATGGGGAAAAATTTGGGCCCGAAAATCTTTTTCGTAGTATTTGGATTTTCCCAACCTACTTTGGATTTGGACGAAATCAGAGTCTTTGAGGTGTCGAGAAATCTGGTAACAATCGAGTGAGTTGTTTTTGATTTTGATGACATAAGTAGTTAGATAACTCGTTAATGAACCCGTACGACTTCATAGAATTGAATTCAGGCGAGTAGAACTCTCGAAATCGATCTTAGCGTAAAGGGTATTTTCTGATCGTTGTGGGTTAGAGGTATGTTGTGAAATGGGATTTTGGAATTATTTTAAATAGCTCACTAGTTCGTAAATACCGCTTTGGCACTGGGTTTTGCCGCTCTGGCAGGGTCACTACAGTGGGGTGAGGGTTGTTGTGCGGGGTCAACGTGATTTAAAGTAGTTAATAAACCCTTAAACGACCTTATTTGGCACTTTTTGATTTTTAGAGCTAAGGAACGAATCCCAGGCGACTCCTACTCATTTTTGACCATTTTTCAGGCTAAAGGTAAGCTTTTCACTCCCCGAATCCGTTTTTCGATCCGTAGAACGTAATAGAATGGGTGAATATTGATGGCAGAGGGTTTTGTTATAGACTTTATGGAGGAAATAACCCTAATTTGGATAATTGGGATCATAGGTTTGATCTAGGGTTCATAAAATTGTTATATTCGGGTAATTAGCGATTATTTGTTGATTCCCGTGTTATTATGATTGTTTGTAGACCAAGAACAAGCGAAACGAATCCGGAAAGGGAAGGATCAAGTTTCATAGGGTTTCAAGCTTGTTTCGAGGTAGGTGATGATTGTGATTCTATGATTGTGTGATGTATGTTTGTTTTTGCTTCATTATGATACATGTATGTATATGAATGGTGCATTACTGATCACACTTGTTGTAAATGAGATAGATGAATTATCATTGCCATGAAATCATGACTTAAATGTATGATCTTTAGGATATACTTGTGATTGTTAATGTGGTGTGTTGAATGCGATTGGTTGCCACGTTCCGACATAACTAACTTGGATCGGTTGCCACATTCTGGCATAACTAACTTGGATTGGTTGCCACGTTCGACATAATTATTGGATTGGATACCATGTTTCGGTATGCTAACAGTTTGAGTTTGGGTTCCGTGAGAGGACCAATGATGTGATATAAAATGTGAAGTTGTTTGTTGTTCGTAATATTGATAATAATGTATATGTTCGATATATGCATGTGATTATACTGTTGTCTTGATTTGCTTATGTTGCACTAGTGGGATAGCCGCGTGATCCTACCAGTACACTGTGGGTGTGTACTGATACTGCACTTGATATTATTTTGTTGAGTGCAGGGCATCTTCAAACTGCTATTGACAAACCTCGCTTAGGAGATCAGTGATCGTTCAAATTCAAGGGTGAGCCAATTCTTCAAGGCTACCATGGGTTCTGTTTCGTCTATGTCCACTATTTCCGGACTTAGACATTTGTTTTAGTTAGTTGATTAGCTTATTAGACTGGGTTTCATCCCTCCATACCACCTGCCACTGCTGTAACTACTTTCCTCACCACAATATCTCCCACTGCCACATCCATATCAGCCACCACCACCATAGTGATGTCTTCCACTATCATGGGATCCTCCTTTGATAGGAGCACCATCTGGATTGGTAACATTGACAACCTTAGTACGACCGTACTTCCCATATTCCACATCAAATTCAAAAACTAAACCATAAGCTAAGCTACGAAAGCCTTCAGATCTAATACCAGATTGATGAACGAAATATTATCACTCCATCATCATGAGTAACAAAACCAAAACCCTTTTGGTCATTTAGCCAGTACACCGTTTCCTTGTTCCTGCTCCCCTGATTAAATCAACTTACAGAAGAGTTGATTTTATTTAAATTCACTTTTACTTGAAATCATATAAACGACCATGATCGAAAAGCATGTGTCCAACAACAACAAAAAAGATATCTAACACCTTGACTTCATTTTTATTTTGTAGTAATAAAAGTTAAAAATATGATTAAAAGGAAAAAAAAACCAATAAACCATGTTTATAAAATTAATTAAGCAAGATAGTATGAGTAAAAACTAATAAGTTGAAATATATAGATTTTTACCGCTGCATTGGGGAATATGCGTGCTTTTAATTAATTTATATGATAACGTCATAATTTTTTTCAATTAGAAGTCTCACCATATGATTAATTTGAATTAGAATCAAATTCATGACTGATAGATCAAAAATTCGATTCAGCAGCAAAATTTTTAGTTGAATTCAAAATATTAGGTAAAGCTAAATATAAATTTTTATCCAAAATGTTTTATCCCTTTGAACAAATAATTTAGCTTTTAAGGGTATAAAAGTCAATCAACATTATAATCATATTTTTTCTATAAAAATTTTAACATTTTGAAATTTATGAGTTCATAGAATACTGATTTCTATGAACGTACATTGTATAATAATACCAAGTGAATTATATTAAATAGTTGCATGAAAAAGGAATTTGTGCGAATGCAACTGATAATGAAAGACAACTTTTTTCAATCAATATATATTTTTGAATCATTATAAAGGATAATTATGATGTAACCTAAAGAAGATGTCTCTATTAACAAAACATTTAATTATAGAAAGTTTTGATATGAAAATCCTTACCAACTTAGTTTTATAGAAAGTTACCTCAAAATATCAACATAAAAACCATTTTTAAAAAAAATAGTTTATAACAAGAATAATTTTTACCATTGTGATTTTAAAAGCGGGTTATTCTTAGGATGAGTATCCCTATGACTAGTGGGCTCAAACCACGAGTCATACTATCACTTGTTGGATCAAGAGATGCAAGGCAAACAAAATTGGTTTCAGAAATACAACGTTTGAACTGCTAAATTTTTTTACTACTGAAACAAGAACGCATACTTCCATTTATAGGCTTACATTTAACTTCTTAAGCTAAAATAAAGCAACTAACTAATAGTGGAAAAACATGGGGAAAATGTTAAACTTGACTCACTACAACCAGAAGATAATTCATTGACTAGGTAAAAACTTAAGCCAACTAATCCTAATAACCACACTCACAAACTGATAACTTAAACCAACTAATCCTAATAACCACACTCACAAACTGATTTTTTGGAACATAATTAATTTGAAGAATTAGTCAACACAACTCCTTTCTTCAAAATCACAAACTCTCATTTGTTGTCTGAAGAAGTCATGATTGTTGTGAAGAAGGGATTTTGTAAGAACATCATCAACTTGATCATTTTTACCACAAAAAATTCAATGAGATTATTCCACCAACAACTGGATCTCGAATGAATTGGTAATAGATGTTGATGTGCTTCGTCCTATTGTGAAAAGAAAGATTTTTTGTCATAGAAATTGCCACCTTGTTGCCACACAATATTTCAGTTGGGCCAATCTACTCTTGTTGAAGAGCCACTATCAATTTCCTTAACCAGATAGCTTGAAAACTTGCTAAAGTTGCAGCCATGTAATTTGTTTCCAGAGATGATAATCGCACTCTATCTTGTTTCTTTTAACTTCATGAGATTCCTCCAGAAAAAGACTGAAAATATTCCAGTTGTTCTCGTGCGATTTAACAAGCTACCTTCCCAATCACTATCAACAAACTAAGAAATCTGTAATCTGATACTTTTGATTACCATATGTTAAAAATATCTACCTCTGCAATGAGGCATATGCATGATTTTTCTTAATTTATATTAAATATCATAGAATTTTTATAGTAGAAGTCTCACCATATGATCAATTTGAATTAGTATCAAATTCATGTATGATAGATGAATAATTTAATTCAATATGCAAAATTTTAGTTAGATTCAAATTATTAGGTAAAGCTAAATATAAATTTTTACCTAAAATATTTTATCTTTTTGAATTTAGCTTTTAATGGTAGAAAAGTCAATCAACATATTAAAGAATTTTTTTTTCAATAAACATTTAACATTTGAAATTCTTATGTTTATAATAAATTGATTTCTATAATTGGCATTCTACGATAATATCATGTAGATTATATGAAATAGTTGAAAAAAGAATGCAATTAATTTGATATCACCAGTTAAAGTAAATTGTTTTAAATTAATTTATATTTTTAAATCATTATAAATAATAATTATGGTGTAACCTAAAGGAGATCTGCACAAAATATTCAATTATAGAAAGTCCGGGTCCTGAAAATTCTTGGGAATATAATTTTATAGAATGTTGCCCCAAAACTTCAGGATAATAACCAAAAAAAAAAATATAGCTACAAAATTTATCACATGAATAATTTTGAGCATTGTAATTTTAACGACTTATTCTTATGTATGAGTCTCCCTACGACCAGTGGTTTCAAACAACCAGTCATATTATGACTTGTTGTATCAAGAGATGAAAGGCAAAGAAAAGAACTTTTTGAAATAATACTTTTAAACTGCTCAATTTTCTTACTACTGAACAATAACACCTACAGCAATTTATAGGCTTACAATTAAATACTTAAGCTAAAATAAAGCAACTAACGAATAACGGAAAAACACGGGGAAAGTGGTAAACATGATACACTAAAATAAGAAGATAGTTCATTCACTAGGTAAAACATAAACCCAATAATCCTAAAAACTAGACTCAAAAACATATTTTGTGCAACTGAATTAAGTAGAAGAATTAGTCCACGTACTCCTCCCTTCTTGAAAATCACAAACGGTAATTTGTTGTCGGAAAAAATCATTCTTGTTGTGCAGAAGCAATTTCGTAAGAACATCAACAACATGAATTTTGTGTCAAAATTTCAATGAGATTATTCCACAAACAACTAGATCGCGAATGAAGTAATAACGGGGGCACGTAGTTTAGGAAATGATGTAAGACTTCTAATTTACTGCAATAATTCTTTGAAATATGAAATGATATCTTTTGAACTCTTTACTTCTTTTATCTTGTATAATGTATGTTAAGTGGCTTGTGTAAGGCCTATCAGGGTCCTGTATGCCATGTTATGTCTAGGGTGTACTTTGGGTCGGGACAACAATGCACAAATATGAGTCCTCAAATGTTTAGATTCTCTAACATTAGAGGGAGGGATGATAAGCAACTAGAAAATAAGTTATACATAATGAATTATTACTGTTATTGGTATGATCTTTATTGAAAAAATATTTAAGTCATCTGTCAGATTAACTCAATGATCCTATACTAGAATCCAATTATAAATGCTCCAAGGAAAGGTCTGGAAAGGAAATACTTTACGGCACGCCCGAAATGTGATATATAGATAAATTGATTCGAAAAATTTAACTTCTTAAAAAAGTAGAAAATGCGGAGAAAATTACTACGATGGTCATAATAATGAGACAAGTGTCGTAGAAAGAGCACCACAACATAATACTTTATAAAACCATGGGAAGGGTTAGTTACCTGAAAATGATGAAAAAATAAAGAGAACTCGATAAGTTATGTCATAATAGAGTCGATATCAAATAATCGTCAATAATATCTTTAATATAATATAACACTCAAAATTATATACAATGATGAGGATCTTCATTTCAAATCTATCAAATTGTGTGGCTAGATAAATGATTGGCGAAAGAAAATACATAATTCAAGTATATTTTATTTCACTTGTAAAAGTAATGTTTTGAATATAATGTTAGTGGGGGTATAAATAGATTATTATGCGACAAATAAAATTGTAAGATATAAAGTATGGATTGTGCCTTAGGGCATTAAGTCGCAAAAGTCCTGACATTATTTTATGGATTATGATCTCACGAAAGCTATTTGTTTGTATGCGGAAATACCTTCTTATTATATTATTCTACAATATAGTCAAATAAAATATCTTTCACTTGGCAATTTCTACAAACATGTTGAATGACAAATGTGTCTACATCGACGAGGTCACTAATTAACTGATTATCATTGGCTGAACTGGACATATCCAATTGACAAGAAACTAATATATCATGATAGACTGCATGATGCAACATTTTCGTGAATGTCATTTTGTCAAAAAGATCAATATCAACATTTGGAAGCCTAAGTATAAGATTTTGTGACATCCTTTATGAAAATTAAGTGAGGTTTTAATCGGGGGAGTAAATACGCGCTGCACTCTTTTTCCCGTAATCAATATTTTATCCCACTGGGTTTTCTGTTAAAGGTTTTTAATGAGGCAACTCTCAATGCGTATTACTAGATATGTGTACTCTTTTCCTTTAGTAGGACGTTTTCCCACTGGCTTTTTCCTAATAAGATTTGTCACGCCCTGAGCCTACACCCTGAGCGGGACTGGCACTCGAGAACCATTGATGGCCCCAAGCGAACCCTTGGCCTAGCTTTCTTAGTCAGCGGAAGACTTAACTCATGAATAAAAGTACTTTTAAAGTAAACTGAACTGCTCAATAAACCCTTAGAATTTATCAAGATAACATTCACTGGCCAAAACAGGCAACTCAAGTCTCAACCATTAAAACAGGAAATAGAAACTCAATAACTAACATCTGATTGTCGATGAAGCCTCTAAACAACTGAGATAGATGTCGGGCCAAGACCCACGACATCCTAATGAACTAATAATAAAACTAAAAGAAATAAGATGGATCCTCCGGAAGCAAGGAGGTTCACCACAAGACTCTGAATGCTCAACTGGATCAAGGATGTGCTGGATGCCGATCCTAATTTCCTGTGTCTGCATCATAATAAGATGCAGGCCAAATGACATCAGTACATTAAATGTACGAGTATGCGAGGGGAATTCTAAAACAAGGCATAATCTTGAAAGAAACTGAAGAACTTACCTAGCTCAACTCAACTCAACATAACTAAAATCATTTCAATATAAAGAAGTTTAAGACAAATGCAATATAAAGAAAAACTGTTTAAAACATGATGTCAACTCTGTGTGTATGCAAATATACACTATAACTCTTAAATGTATGTAAAAATACAATAAACTGTGTATATAAGAATACAATTACTTCAATGGGAATTTCTCTAACCGACAAATATCACGTAATAGCTATTGTGATGATACATCATTTTCCCTCACACTGCCAGGGCCACATTATACCTTGCCGAGGGTATAGAACCTGAACTACTAAATGGATCCACTACACTATGCCAAAAAGCACTAAATGAATCATCTAAAAAGTATGACTCTATTCTACCCATAGTGGCTACATGGTTTATGGGGGTTGTGAGTTGTCCGAACTCTCCCTCATATCAGAGCTCAATACTACTCCTAAAATATGATACTAGCTCTTATGTTTAAAACCATACTTCTTTCTGTGATTTGAGATAATTTCTAAAAAAACTTAGCTCAAAGGTTATCTTGGAAATCAAAGTTTCCTCTCTTGCTTCATTTAGAAAGCGATTACTCTTTTCTGAAAACTAGTTCAAAGGCTCTTTGGAAATCAAGGTTTCCTTTCTTGTTTAAATGTGAAAACATTTTACTCTTTGGGAATACATAGTCCCGATATACTCTTTTGAAGAAATGAACTTCAAACTTTACTCTTTACTCAACTCAAAACTCAGGTCTTAAAACATTTGTAAAAGACTTTTTGAAAGACTCTATGAACTACTCTTGACTTGGCTCTTAACTTTTCTTGGCTTGACTCTTAACTGATCCTTGAATTGAATTATGGTTTCAAGGATTCTGATTTGTGATAGGAAAAATCTCATTATGTTTAGGAGTGTTTTTATATAGCTAAACTAAAAGATCAAGAAATCACTGCCTGAAAGTTGGTCTGCGACGCGGAGAAGTATTTAAATTTTTGATCACGAAATCAAATATGAGGCAGGACGGTTCGTGACCGCTCCGTTCCGCGATGAAAAATTTTCAATTCTGAGGAACAGGTCCGCGACGCGGACCTGGTACCCAAATTCTGCCGACTTGTTCCTTTCTTATTTTCTAACCCCAATTCACATAAATTCAATTCTTCTTCTCAAATCGTCTTTAGATTCAGATACACAACAAATGTACCCAAGAACCTAAATCCAAACAACTCTAAAATCAACCTTAAACTCTCAAGAATTCCTCAATATCATCCCAAATTCAAGAACGAAAGTAAATTAAAGAAAACACATCAAGAACAATCAAACTTTCAAATTTTAGGATGAATTCACTATGAATTAAACATGTTTGGTGTGTTGGAGAATAAATCCAACGCTATGTGAACTCACACACCTCGTAGAGATCACCCCTTAACGAAATCCACAAGCGATTCGTGAAGATCTTGATGATTCTTGCTTCTTTTCCTCCTTTCTCCTCTTCTTTTCTCTTTTCTCAAAACCCTTACTGTTTTTCCAAAGGTGTAAACTGACTAAGATCAGTCTAGACCCCAATTAATTACCCAAAAATGAAATAAAATATTTGGGTAAGGAAAAGACCAAAACACCCTTTAAAAATCTGGATTGGACATTTCCTTATTCGAACAACCCAACTTCCAATGGGGATATCCCACTCATATGAACTCAGAATCGCGCTTACTTTACGGCGTTAGAAATATTATTCGAAGGTCTTTCCTACGATATCTGGAACCACACCTAACTCATCCGATATAGAAGTTATGGTCGTTTGAAGTTGACCAAAAACTCAACTTTAACACACTTAACAAATTTCTAGATTTTTATATTCTTTCCAAAAATGACTATTTCCAATTTTAAACTTCTTTCTAGTTATTTCTAGTTATGTGGTGTTACAATATCTCCCCATTTGGAACATTCGTCCTTGAATGAGTTTACTCTTAAGGGTGTAACATCTAACATTCAACTCAAACACCCAACAAGCAATGCAAATAAAACATGCAATCTCATAGGTTAAAGAGTACTAAGAAGATAATTAGTACCTTGGTTTGGAATTTCTCCGGATTCGAAGAGATGTGGATATCTCTTCTTCATATCTTCCTCAGCTTCCTAAGTAGCTTTCTCAACAAATTGGTTCTTCCAAAGGACTTTGACTGATGCTACTTCTTTAGTCCTCAACTTGCGAACTTGGCGATCTACAATATGAACCAGAATCTCCTCATAAGATAAGCTATCCTTGATGCTAATATCTTCAGTTGGTATGATCAATGAAGGATCACTCATGCACTTCTATAACATGGAGATGTGAAAGACTGGATGAACCGCGGCTAACTCTTGTGGTAGCTCCAACTCATAAGCTATATTACCTACCCTTTTTGATATTCTTGGGCCAATAGCCGGGGACTAAGCTTCCCCTTCTTACCAAATCTCATAACACCCTTCATGGGTGATACTTTATGATACACCCAATCATCTACTTCAAACTCTAACTCCCTTCTCCTAACATCAGTGTAGGATTTCTAATGACTCTGCACCGTTATCAACCTCTCTTGAATCACTTTCACCTTTCAAGAGCTTGATGAACTAAATCTGGTCCTATCAATCCTGCTTCTCCAACTTCAAACCATCCAATAGGAGATCCACATCTTCTGCCATGAAGAGCTTCATAAGGAGCTATTTGGATGCTAAAGTGGTAACTATTGTTGTAAGAAAACTCAATAATAGGTAAGTGATTATCCCAATTACCCTTGAAATCAATCACACAAGCCCTCAACATATCCCATAAGGTCTAATAGTGTGCTCTTACTGACCATATGTCTGACGATGAAAAATAGTACTCAAGTTCACATTTGAACCCAAGCCTTTCGGGAATGACTTCCAAAACTGTGAAGTAAATTGTGCACCCCTATCTGATATAATCAAACGAGGGACTCATGATGTATTTCCACCTCCTGAATTTATAACCTGGCATAATCCTCTGGTAAATGGGTAGTCTTTACCGGCAAAAAGTGGGCTGATTTGGTCATTCGATCCACAATTACCTAAATAGAATCATGCTGCCTACGAGACCTTGGCAAACTTGTGATGAAATCCATATTGATCATCTCCCACTTCCATTCCAAAAGTTCTATATTCTGAGCCATACCACCGGGCCTTTGGTGCTCTACTTTAACTTGTTGGCAATTCGGCCTCTTAGCAACAAACTATGCAATGCCCTTCTTCGTATACTTCACCAACAAACCTCTCTCAAATCGCGATACATCTTTGTAGAACCCGAATGAATGGAATTTTTTGAGCTATGAGCTTCCTCCATGATCCTCTCTTGGATTTCATCCACTCTAGGTACATACAATCTACCTTGATACCTCAACACACCATCTCCCCGTTGTTCAAAAGCCATTACTTTTGCTTATGAACATTTTCCTTCAATTCAAGCAAAATGGGAACTTGGTATTGCTTCTCTTTGACTTCTAATACTAATGATAATTCAGCCCCATTCATCACCACCACTCCTCCTTTTGTGGAATAGATTAATCGGACTCCCAAGCGTGCAGGTCTATGCACATCTTTCACTAACTCTCTCTTTTATTCCTCAACATTGGCGGTACTACCCATAGAGAACCTGCTTAAAGTATCAACAACAACATTAGCCTTACCTGGGTGGTAAAGAATGCTCATGTCATAATCCTTGAGTAACTCTAACCACCTCCTCTGTCTGAGATTAACCTTTTTCTGAGTAAACACATACTAAAGGCTCTTGTGATCGGTTAACACATCTACATGCACACCAAACAAATAATGACACCATATTTTCAAAGCAAATACTACGACAGCTAACTCTAAGTCATAGGTTGGGTAGTTCTTCTCATGAACATTTAACTGTTCGGAGGCATAAGTTATAACCTTGACATTTTGCATTAACACATAACCCAAACCAACTCTAGATGCGTTACAATACACCACAAAACCTTGTGTACATTCTGGTAAGGTCAAAATTGGGGCAGTAGTCAACCTTTTTTTAAATTCCTGAAAGATTTTCTCACAAGCTTCAGACCATTGAAACTTCACTTTTTTCTGAGTTAACTTGGTTAAAAGGGATGAAATAGATGAGAACCCCTCTACGAACTTTCTGTAATAGCCAAAAAAACCCAAGAAACTCCTAATATTAGTTGGAGATATGGGTCTAGGCCAATTCTGCACTGCTTCTATTTTCTGAGTATGAACTTTAATTCTCTCTCCTAACACAATGTAGCCTAAGAATGCGAAAGACTCAAGACAAAACTCACACTTAGAGAAGTTGGCATATAACTCCGTATCTTTTAAAGTCTGGAGAACTATTCTGAGATGACTAACATGATCTTCTTCATTCCTTGAATAAATTAGTATGTCATCAATGAAAACAATAACAAACATATCTAAATAAGGTTTGAAAACTCTATTCATAAGGTCTATGAATGTTGCAGGTGCATTGGTCAAACCAAAGGATATGACCAAAAACTCATAATGACCATAACAGGTTCTGAAAGTTGTCTTTAGAATGTCACATTCCCTTACTCTTAACTGATGGTAGCTAGATCTGAGATCTATCTTCAAGAAATAGGTGGCACCCTAAAGTTGATCGAAAAGATCATCAATCCTTGGGAGAGGATATTGGTTCTTGATGGTAACCTTGTTTAACTGACGGTAATCTATACACATCCTAAGGGAACCATCCTTCTTCCTCACAAACAAGACCGGAGCTCCCTAAGGTGAGACACTTGGTCGAATAAAACCCTTATCAAGGAGATCTTTCAACTGTTCTTTAATCTCTTTCAACTATGTTGGTGTCATTCTATATGGAGGAATAGAGATAGGACGAGTATCTGGAACAATGTCTATATCGAAGTTTATTTCCCTCTCAGGAGAGACTCTAGGAAGATCATCTGGAAAGACTTCTAGAAACTCTTTTACTACTGAAACTGACTGAATAGGAGGTATCTCAACACTAGAGTCATTAACTCAGACCAAGTGATAGACACAGCCCTAAGAAACTAACTTCCTTGACTAAGGTACGAAATTAAACGACCCTTAGGCACTGCTGAACTGCATTTCCACTCTAAGACTGGCTCATTTGGAAACTTAAACTTGACAAGTCGAGTTCTACAATTAACTGAGGAATAACATGCATGAAGCCAGTCCATACCAAGAATGAAATCAAAATCTACCATGTCTAACTCAATTACATCAGCCATGGTACTCTTGTGATTGACTGAAATAGGACAATCATAGTAGACTCTCTCTGTAAGAATGGACTCACCTACAGGTGTAGAAACACGGAATGGTTCACTAAGTTTCTCAGGAATAACATCAAAATTCATAGCAACATATGGAGTTACAAAAGATAAATTTGTTCCTGGGTCTAGAAAAACATAAACATTAGAGTCAAAGACTTAGATCATACCAGTGACAACATCTGGAGAATCCTCTTTCTTTTGGCGACTGGTTATACCATATAGGCGGTTTGGCCCTCTGCCAGTACCGGAAGTAGCCCCTTTAGGTACAACTCTATCTAGTAGAGCAACTGAAGAAGACTGGGCTCTATTACCATTACATTGCTTGATCTTTGGACACTCTCGCATGAAATGCCCATTCTGGCCACACTTGAAACAACCAGTGGAGCCCTCACGACAAGTGCCTGAGTGGTTTCGATTACACTTAGAGCAGACAAGAGGCTTACTACCCCATTGCGCTATACTACCGTGATAATAGACAGGCTTGGCTGTGAAATTCTGACTAGTTTACTCACTTTTGTTCTTAGGTGTAGATGCACTAGAAAATGATGGAGCAGGTCCCTTCTGCTTCTGTTGGGAGGATGACCGGTTGTCATTACTGTAACACCCCAGAAATTTTTTGAACTAAGACTCGAACCGTTCTTCGTAGTGAGTGAGATTTTACCAAGGAGTTTAAAATTTCTTAAGTGTTAAGGTCACTAGATGTAGCACCTTGAGTTTCAAAAAGAATTAAATTGGAAATAGCAAAATCTGAAATTTTGCAAGTTATGCTTAAGTATGAGTTTTGGGTCGACTTCAAACAACCATAACTCCTAGCTCATGATGAATTATGTGTGCTACCAAATACCGTAGCGAAGATCTTTGAATTATCTTTCCAACGCCGCAGAGTTTGCTATGTTTCGAGGTCGGATGAGTGAGATATGACCTTTTGAAGATAGGCTGTCCAGTTAAGGAAGGTTAGCCGAAAATAGAGAAGGGTATTTTGGTCTTTTCCTTAACCAACCAGATTTAATTCGTTTTTAGTAATATTTTAAGGGTCTAATACTATTAGGTTCAGTTTTATAATCCTAAAATTGGCCTAGGGTTTTAGTTGAGAGTTCAAGAAGAGAAAAGAAGAGAGAAGAGGAGAAAAGAGGAGAGGATCAAGCGTTCGTCGAGATTCTTGCGTGTTGTAGCGGATTTTCGCCAAGGGTTTGATCCCTAAGAGGTATGTAAGCTTCCATAGTGTTGGGTTCTTTCACCCACACGCCAATCATGATTTATTCAGCGTAATTTCGTTCTTGAAATTTAAAGATTAGAGTTCTTGATGAGTTCTTGATAAAAGTTCTTGAAGTTTCATTAAGTTTTGAAGTATGATTCTGCTTAGGTCAACTTTAAACGACCATATCTCTTAGAATATTAAGAGTTACGTGAGCCATAACCTATCCAATTAAAGGTAATTGAATCTACTTTCCAACCCCACCAATTTTACGTCAATCCAATATCTGAGTAAAAAGTTATGACTATTTTAGTAATCTATACAGTGCTGTTACGAATTAGCCGACGGGAAAATATTGAAAATAATCGGTTTTTGTCTTTTTACCTCCAAGAAAACCATCAACGAATTTCTTGACTAATAAAAAGCTCAAAACAATAAGATTTTCATCTTCACTCATGAAAATCATAATTTTTGGCTATAGAGATTTTAAGAAACTAACTCAAGAATCTCAAGAAAGGTCTTCTTGATTGTTTACCTTCAAGCTAGGGTTTCAAGGCTTCTAATCAAGTTCTTCTTCAAGATTCTTCAAGAATCTTGTTCTTCTAGGTATGTAAGGCTATCATAGTGTTGGACTAGTTCGTCCTCACGCCCTACATCTACTTTCAGAGCAGAAAAAGAGTAATCTAGGATACTTTCCCTAGATTTGAGTATTCTTGAGATAAGTTGATTTTGAGTTCTTGAATTCATATTTCTTTTAAAAGTTCTATTCCTAATTATCGAATAACTATATTGTTATTGAGATCCTTCATATCATGAATCATAACTCTTGAATTCATAATTCAAATTCAAGAGAGAGTTAAGAGTAGAGTTCAAGAAAGCCTTTGAGTTCAATTGTGAATCCTTTGAGATCAACTATCGATTTGAACTAAGTTTTGAGGAAGTAAGTCAGAGAATGAGAAGATTCACATACATGCGTTTCATAATGTTATGTAGACCTACGAGTCAAGTCGTTCATGCCCATAAATTCCTCATGAACTCCAGAAGTTGAGTATCTTTGAGAGGAGTAGTATCTTCAAGTTCTAAGTCTTGAGTATTGAGTTCCTAATCCCCTTTGAGATTATATTTCTAAGCATGGGACTATTACATGTTACCCACAAAGTCTTTGAGTTGAATTGTTCATGCCCATAATTCCGCATGAATCTTATAAGTCGAGCAGTCTTGAGAAGAGAAGTATCTTTGAGTCCTTAAGTTGAGTCGTTCATGGTTATAATTCCGCATGAACCCTCTGAGTTGAGCATTCTTGAAATGAGTAGTATTATTGAAGTTCTTGAGTTCCAAGTATTTGAGTTCTATCTGTGGTTATTGAAAACCTTGCATTGAGTCGTTCATGTCCATCATTCGACACGAACCACATTTTAAGAAGTCTTTTACAAATGTTTTACCTTTGTTTTAAGACTTAAGTTTTGAGTTCAGTAAAGAGTGAAGAGTAAAGTTTGAAGTCTTTTTCTTCAAAAGTATATGAGGACTAAGTATTCTCAAAGAGTTTATAAATGTTTTCACATTTAAATAAGAACGAAAACTGAGATTTCCAAAGGGCCTTTGGGCTAGTTTTCAGAAAAGAGTAATAGCTTTCTAAATGAAGCAAGCAGGGAAACTGAGATTTCCAAGATAGCCTTTGAGCTAAGTTTTTGAGCAATTATCTCAAATCAGCAGAAAAAAAGTATGTTTTTAAAACATAAGAGCTAGTATATTTTGGGAGTAGTATTGAGCACCGATATGGGGGAGAGTTCAGACAACTCACAGCCCCCATAAACCATGTAGCCATCATGGGTAGAAAAGGGTCATACTTTTTAGATGAACCCTTTTCACATAGACTAGTGGATCCATTAGTAGTTCAGGTCCTATACCTTTGGCCGGGTATAGGATGCGCTGGCAGCGTGAGGTAGATCGCTGTATCATCACTATAGCTCTTATGTGATGGTTGTCGGTTAGAGAAACTCCCACAGAAGTTATTGTATTTTTATATACATCAGTTTATTGTATTTTTATATAAATTTCAGAGTTATGTTGTATCATTGCATACACACAGATTTGACAGCATGTTTTTAAACAGTTTGTTTCTTTATATTGCACTTGTTTTAAATTGCTTTATATTGAAATGAGTTCAGTCATATTTAGTTGAGTATTCAAAATTGAGTATCCAGAGTCGAATATCATATCTTTGAGTCGAATATCATATCCTTGAGTTGAGTATCTAATCTCTGAGTTGAGTATCTTATCCTTGAGTACTTCTGAGTTGAGTAAGTTTGAGTAGTTTGGAGTATTCCTTGAGTTGAGTAAGATTGAGTAACAATTACTCTTCTACTATCCGTACTCGTTCCCTATCTTAGCTCTCTTGTTTCTGAATTTCTCCCTATCCCTCAGCTTCTCTTCCTCAACCCGCTGCACATAGACCATAAACCTTGATATATCCATGTCCCTAATTAGCATCGCTGCCCTGCCCTATTTACTTGATGGACGGGACAACCCAGCATAAAACTAACTCATTTTACTCATCATATCCGCAACCATCTCCGGAGCATAACGGGATAGTTGGGTGAACTTCAACCCATATTCATGAACACTTAGCGACTCCTTCTTGAGGGTAAGAAATTCCCGTACCTTTGCCTCTTTCAGTTCTCGGGGGGAAGAATGCCCCAAGAAGGCCTCCTCAAAACAAGCCCAACTAGCATGTGGTACATCCTCAGCTCTACCCTCCTTCCACTGATCAGACAGAGTCCTAGCAACATTCTTCAGTTGATATACAACTAGTTCAACTCGCTTAGTATCGACAACATGCATAACCTAAAATACCTTCTTCAGTTCATCAATAAAACTCTCCGAAACCTCATTAGTGCTTGATCTTGTGAAACTTAAAGGATTCATCCTCAATAACTCTCGGATCCTCAAAGTATCAGTCACTTCTCCTCTTTGTTTCCCATCTTGTTTGGTCACAACTTGGCTCAACATCCAGATAGCCTCATGGAACTCAACATTGGTAACTTCTTCTTAGGGTTGCACGTTTGGTGCATTAGGTACCCCTTGTTCTTGTGGTTCAACATTACACCTAGAAGGACAAACTCTAACAACTCTTCATGGATGTATTATTATCTAAAAAGACGTGCAAGAACGAATTAGAAGAAACTTCTTAGAGATCAAACTCTAACGCACAAAATGATTGTGAAAGAAGTGAGAAATTTTCCTAAATGTTGCAGCATTATAATTATAGATGTGGCGCGCTTCACACCGCTAACTAACACTCTATAGACATGGCTACATAGACTCCCTAGGACTCTTAAACTTTGTGCTCTGATACCAAGTTTGTCACGCTTCGAGCCTAGACACTCGGCGAGACTAGCACTCGAGAACCATTGTTGGCCTCAAGCGAACCTTTGGCTTGACTTACTTACTCAGCAGAAGACTTAAGTCATGAAGAAAAGTACTTTTAAAGTAAATTGAACTGCTCAATAAACACTTAGAATGTATCAAGATAACATTCACTGGCCAAAAGTGGCAACTCAAGTCTCAACAATTAAAACAGGAAATAGAAACTTAATAACTAACATTTGACTGTCTATGAAGCCTCTAAACAACTGAGATAGATATCGAGACAAGACCCACGACATCCTAATAAACTAATAATAAAACTGAAAGCAAAAAAAAAGGATCTTGCGAAAGCAAGAAGGCTCACCACAAGATTATGAATGCTCAACTGGATCAACAATGCGTTGGATGCCGATCCTAGTTACCCGTGTCTGCATCATAATAAGATACAAGCCAAATGGCATTAGGACATTGAATGTATGAGTATGCGAGGGGAATTCTAAAACAAGACATAAGCTTGTAAAGAACTGAAGAACTTACCTAGCTCAACTCAACCCAACATAACTCAACTCATTTCAATATAAAGCAGTTTAAGACAAATGCAATATAAAGAAAATTTGTTTAAAACATGATGTCAACTATGTGTGTATTTAGAGATACACTATAACTCTGAAATGTATGTAAAGATAAAATAAACTATGTATATAAGAATACAATTACTTCTGTGGGAGTTTCTCTAATCGACAACCATCACGTAAGAGCTATTGTGACGATACAACATTTTGCCTCACACTGCCAGGGCCCTTTTGTACCTTGTCGAGGGTATAAAACCTGAACTACTAAGTGGATCCACTAATCTATGCTAAAAATCACTAAAGGAATCATCTAAAAAGTATGACCCTTTTCTACCCATGGTGACTACATGGTTTGTGGGGACTGTGAGTTGTCTGAACTCATCCCCATATTAGTGCTCAATACTACTACCAAAATATGATAATAGCTCTTATGTTTAAAAACATGCTTCTTTCTATGATTTGAGAATTGTGTGCTAAAAAACATAGCTCACAAGCTATCTTGGAAATAAAAGTTTTCTCTCTTGCTTCATTTAGAAAGTGATTACTCTTTTCTGAAAATTAACTCAAAGACTCTTTGGAAATCAAGGTTTCCTTTCTTGTTCAAATGTGAAAACATTTTACTCTTTGGGAATACATAGTCCCGATATACTCTTTTGAAGAAATGAACTTCAAACTTTACTCTTTACTCAACTCTAAACTCAAGTCTTAAAACAAAGTTAAAACATTTGTAAAAGACTTTTGAAAGACTCTATGAACTTCTCTTGACTTGTCTCTTAACTTCTCTTCACTTTACTCTTAACTTCTCTTCACTTTACTCTTAACTCCTCTTCACTTTACTCTTAACTTATCCTTGAGTTTGATTATGGATTCAAAGATTGTGATTTTTGATAGGAAAGATCTCATGATGTTTAGGAGTGTTTAAAGACAGCTAAACATGAGAAAAGTTCAAGAAATCACTGCCTGAAAGCTGGTCCGCGACGTGGAGATGTTATTAAATTTTTAGTCGTGAAATCTATTTTGAGGTAGAATGGTCCGTGACCACGACGCGACGCGAGAAGAAATTTTCAATTATGCGGAACAAGTTGCGGACCTGATACCCAGATTCTGCCAACTTGTTCCTTCTTCGTTTCCTAATCCAATTCGCCAAAATTTGATTCTTCTTCCTAAATCCTCTTTAGATTCAGATACCCAACAAATGTACCCAAGAAGCTAACTCAAAACAACTCTAAAATCGACCTTAAGCCCTCAAGAATTCCTCAAAATCATCCCAAATTCTAGAACGAAAGTAAATTAAAGAACACACATCAAGAACATTCAAACTTTCAATTTTTAGGATGAATTCACGCTGAATTAAACATGTTTGGCGTGTGGGTGAACGAAACCAACGTTGTGTGAACTCACATACCTCTTAGGGATCACCCCTTGACGAAATCCACAAGCGATTAGTGAAGATCTTGACGATTCTTGCTTCTTTTCCTCCTTTCTTCTGACTAAGATCAGTCTAGATCCCAATTAATTACCCTAAAATGAAATAAAATAATTGGGTAAGGAAAAGACCAAAACACTCTTCAAAAATCCAGATTGGACATTTCCTTTTCCGAACAACCCAACTTCCAATGGGTATATCTCACTCATACGAACTTGGAATTGTTCATACTTGGCGGCGTTGGAAAGATTATTGCAAGTTCTTTCCTATGATATCTGGAATTACACCTAACTGATCCTGAGCTAGAAGTTATGGTCATTTAAAGTTGACTAAAAACGCAACTTTAATACACTTAACAAATTTCCAGATTCTTATATTCTTTCCAAAAATGACTATTTCCAATTTTAAACTTCTTTCTAGTTCTTTCTAGTTATGGGGTGTTACAAGATTTTGACGAGACACATTATTTATTGACGAACTCCAATAAGTAGTAAATACATCATATTATAGTTGTGGACTACATAGTTCTCGTGATAAGTTTGAAATCAATAAGACAACTTACAAACAACTCTGCATGCATATAAGTAAATTACAATCCACTCCGCTAGTAGGTTCCTATAATCAACTTGAATCATAATGTTCTTATAAATCTCTTACAAGTGGTTTCTTACAATGATCTTACAAATAGCTTCTTTCAAGCGGTTTTTAATGAGGCAGCAAACAATGCATGTTACTACACTTTTTCTTTCACTATAATTTTTCTTTTACATGGAAATCAAGGGGGAGTGTTGTAAAACATGATATCCACATGTTTTTCCTTTGTGCCCAAAAATATGTTGTATGGGACCTACATATTGTTTGAGCCAGTGTTTTTTTTGCTTATAAATAGCCCTTTAATGTGGTGGAAAAGATGTGAATAAAAGGTGAAATAAAAATATCTCTCCCTCCCCTCTCTTCTTGCGTAGATTATTCTTGAACTATTCAATTATATTTATATCATAGTCTTTATTTTATAACAATTACATATTTATATCAAAGTGCTAAAACTGATGATAACTTGATGTATTCAATAAATAGTTGTTTCAAAGCCTTATGTTGGGTTTTAACAACTAGAGAAAGTAAATTACAAAATTATTTCACGCCATTGCCGTTTGATAAAGTTTCATGACCGCTTGGCCATTTTTTAAAGAAAATTTAAACCTTTTATTGATGTGAGAAAGAGGCTTAAACAAATAAAAAACTCATCTGGGCCTAGTGCCCAAATCTACTTGCAACACAAAAGATATTGGGCCGCCCAAAATGGAAAAACCCCATCTCTATATAAAACAAAAGCAAAAAGCTATCTTCCTTAGACATTTTCCTATGTACTAGGGTTTCCTATTCTCTGTCGCTTTCCTTCATCACTCCAAAACACCTACCACATCTTAAAATGTTTTTCCTTTGGTAGAACAAGACCTTCCATCTTGGTATGATGTGGCTAATCGGTGTTATTAAGCTCTTCCTTGTGCTCATTTGTTTCTCAGCTATGAACAATAAGTATAAATCTTCATTTCTGATTTGCATTTCTCCCTCTTCATTGATTCTAGCCCATGGATGGCCATTTTATTAGTAGCACAAAGGTCTAGATATATCTACATAATGAAAATGTCTTATTTTATAATTTTGTAAGAAAAAACTAAGAAACCCTAATTACAATTTGAGAAAGGAGATTCATTTCTTAAGCTTCAATCATCTCCTCTATAACCTCCATTGTGCAATTATAGATCCAATGTCTATTGTGTAGATCATCGTCTTCCCTTAACTATCTATTTCTCATATGCTTTGGAATTCACCATTTCCACTGTTGAGTGCTATTTTTTCTAGAGAATCAACAATTTTATTATCTTCTCTTAAAATATGATCTCTTAGCATGATACTTTGTATCTTCTTTATATTTCTTAAGATATGTTGTGGTTGTTTTTGAATCCACTGTATCACCCTTTAGATTATTAAGGAGTATGTTGGTAACATAACTTGTGTCTAAATAGTTGTGGTTTCTACTACTATGTTGGTAGTGTTGTGTATATCTTTAGTTTCTACGTACATCAAATCCCCTCTTTCATTTTTTATACAAAAGACTTATGATCTTCTACATGGATTTTCCTTAGATTCTCCATATATATACTATATTTTTAAAAAAATTAGAGAAAATTCCAATAGAACTTTTGTTAATATAATCTTAAGAGTGTAACTCTCTAGATATGTCTAGTGTCCTTATTCTGAGAAACAAATGTATGTTATCTATCACTTTGTATGTGATTCTTTTTAGAGAGAACTAAGATAAAGTCTTTTGGATTCACATTTTTTTTAAAATTTTCATAATATCATACATGGGATAGCTTTGATATATATATTCAGACATAACTACGGCAGTCCACCATATGAGAATCACATCTCTTACATATAGTTCTTTCATCTAATCTCTCGGAGAAAAAGAAGAAGAAGAGAGAACTAGAACCAAGTCTTTTTACTTGAATAAGAGTGTAGGAACATGAATACCATTTTTTCCTATTTAGGTTATGTGCAACACCAACACATAAATTATAAGGCAATACCACTTTCGAACCCTTTTTCTAATTAAAGATATTTTGTGCTCAACCAAATATTTGTTTAAACCTCTTTATCTCTGTCCTGTAGCATCTAAGTTACAATCATTGTATTCTCCTCCTTGTTGTATTTGTGTAATCAGGGGTATCGAAACACGGGAACGGTGAAGTGGTTCAGTGACCAAAAGGGTTTCAGTTTCATTAGTCCTGATGATGATGATTTAGTGACCAAAAGGGTTTCAGTTTCATTACTTATCAGATCTGAAGGTTTTCGTACCTTAGTTGATGATGGAGCTGTTGAATTCGATGTGGAACCAGGGAATGTTGGTTGTACTAAGGTGATCAATGATACCGGCCCAGATGGTGCTCCTATCAAAGGAGGATCCCGTGATGATAGAGGTGGTGGAGGTGATCAATATGGTGGTGGTGGTTGATATAGATGTGGAGGTTGGAGATATGGTGGTGATGAAGGTGGTTACGACAGTGGCAGGCGGTTGGTGGTGATGTTGGATATGGCGGCGGTGGTGGGAAATTTGGTAGAGGTGACGGTGGGTATGGTGGCAGTGGTTGAGGAGGAAGTGGGTGTTACAACTGTGGGGAAGATGGTAGTTTCACAATGGAATATAGCAAAGGTTCGGAAGATGGACATATCTACCACCTTGGCTACATTCCCTTGCAAAATGACCATTTTCCCCACACTTGTAACACCCACTTACTCAACCACCACCACCAACATACCCACCGCCACCTCCAGCATACTTCACACCACCACCGCCATATCCACCATCACCTCCATACCACCTGCTACTACCGTAAATACCTTCTTCACCACCATATCTCCCACCTCCACATCCATATCAGACCCCACCACCATAGTAACCACCTCCACCATCATGGGATCCTCCTTTGATAGGAGAACCATCTGGGTCGGTAACATTGACAGCCTTAGTACGGCTGTAATTCCCATATTCCACATCAAATTCAACAACTAAACCATAAGCTAAAATACGAAAGCCTTCACATCTAATACCAGATTGAAGAATGAAATATTCACTCTATCATCATGAGTAACTAAACCAAAACCCTTTTGGTCATTGAGCCACTACACCGTTTCCTTGTTCCTACTCCCCTGATTATATCAACTTACAGAAGAGTTGATTTTATGTAAATTCACTTTTACTTTAAATAATATAAACCAACATGATCGAAAAGTACGTTTCCAACGACAACAAAGAAGATATCTAACAAATAGATTTCATTTTTATTTTTATTTTGTAGTAGTAAAAGTTAACTATATGATTTAAATGAAAAAAAACTAATAAAACATGTATATAAAATTAATTAAGCAAGATAGTATGAGTAAAAACTAATAAGTTGAAAGGTATAGATTTATACCGCTGCATAGGGGAATATGCGTGCTTTTACTTAATTTATATTAAACGTCATAAATTTTTTCTAATAGAAGTCTCACGGTATGATTAATTTGAATTAAAATCAAATTCATGACTAATAGATCAAAAATTCAATTCAGCAGCAAAATTTATAGTTGGATTCAAAATATTAGGTAAAGCTAAATATAAATTTTTATCCAAAATGTTTTATCTCATTGAACAAATAATTTATCTTTTAAGGGTATAAATGTCAATAAACATTATAAAAGTATTTTTGTCTATAAAAATGTAGCATTTTGAAACTTATGAGTTCATAGAATACTGATTTCTATACACGTACATTGTATAATAATACCATGTGAATTATATTAAATAGTTGCATAAAAAAGGAATTTGTGCGAATGCAATAGATAATGAAAGACATGTGTTTTCAATCAATATATATTTTTAAATCATTAGAAAGGATAATTATGATGTAACCTAAAGAAGATGTGTCTATTAACAAAATATTTAATTATAGAAAGTATTGATATGAAAATCCTTGCCAACTTAGTTTTATAGAAAGTTACCTCAAAACTTTAACATAAAAACCAATTTTTTTTAAATAGTTTATAAGGAGAATCATTTTTACCATTGTGATTTTTAAAGTGTGTTATTCTTAAGGATGAGTTTCCCTATGTCCAGTGGGCTCAAACCACGAGTCAACTATTACTTGTTAGATCAAGAGATGCAAGGCAAACAAAATCGATTTCAGAAATAAAGTGTTTGAACTGCTCAATTTTCTTACTACAAAAAAAAAAAGAACACATAGTTCCATTTATAGCTTACATTTAACTTCTTAAGCAAAAATAAAGCAACTAACTAATAATGGAAAAATATTGGGAAAGTGGTAAACATGACTCACTACAACAAGAAGATAATTCATTGACTAGGTAAAAACTTAAAACAACTAATACTAATAACAACACTCACAAACTGATTGTTTGGAACTTAATTAATTTGATGAATTAGTCAACACAACTCCTTTCTTCAAAATCACAAAATCTCATTTGTTGTCTGAAGAAGTCATGTTTGTGGTGAAGAAGGGATTTTGTAAGAATATCATCAACCTGATCATTTTTATCACAAAATTTCAATGAGATTATTCCACCAAAAACTGGCTCTCGAATGAATTGACAATAAATGTCGATGTGCTTCGTCCTAATGCGAAAAGAAGGATTTTTTGACATAGAAATTGCCACATTGTTGCCACACAATATTTCAGTTGGGCCAATCTGCTCCTGTTGAAGATCCACTAACAATTTCTTTAACTAGATAGCTTGACAACTTGCTAAAGTTGCTGCCATGTTTTCTCCTTCCAGAGATGATAATCCAACTCTATCTTGTTTCTTTCAACTTCATGAGTTTCCTCCAAAAAAGACTAAAAATATTCTAGTTGTTCTCTTGCGATTTTCCACGCTACCTTTCCAATCACTATCAAAAAAACTAAGAAATCAGCAATCTGATACTTTTGATTACCATATGTTAAAAATATCTACCTCTGCAAAGAGCCATATGCATGAGTTTGCTTAATTTATATTAAATATCATAGCATTTTTATAGTAGAAGTCTCACCATATGATCAATTTGAATTAGTATCAAATTCATGTATGATAGATGAAGAATTTAATTCAACATGCAAAAATTTTGTTAGATTCAAATTATTGATTAACTCAATGATCCTATACTAGAATCCAGTTATAAATGCTACAAGGAAATACTTTACGGCACGCCCGAAACATGATATATAGATAAATCGATTCGAAAAATTAAAATTCTTGAATAAGTAGAAGATGTAGAGAAAATTATTACGATGGTCATAATAATGAGACAAGTGCCGTAGAAAGAGCACCATAACATAATACTTCATAAAATCTTGGAAAAGGTTTAGGTACCTGAAAATGATAAAAAAAAAAAGAGAAATTGTGTAACGACCTCGTCCCGTCATTATAGAAATGCCAGCGGGGGGAAATTTGGGGCCGGAAAACTTTTTCGTAGTATTTGGATTTTCTCAACCTAGTCTAGATTTGGACGAAATTGGATTCTTTGAGGTGTAGGGAAATGTGGTAATAATCGGGTGAGTTATTTTTTATTTTGATTACATAAGTAGTTAGATAACTCGTTAACGAACCCGTACGACTTTACAGAATTGAATTCGGGCAAGTAAAACTCCCATAATCGATCTTAGCATAAAAGGTACTTTCTGATCGTCATGGGTTAGAGGTGTGCTGTGAAATGAGATTTTGGAATTCTTTTAAATAGCTCACTAGTTTGGAAATACCACTTTGGCACTGGATTTTATCGCTCTAACAAGGCCGCTATAGCGGGGTGGGTGTCGTTGTGGCGGGGCCGATGCGACTTAAAGTTGTTAATAAACCCTTAAACGACCTTATTTAGCACTTTTCAATTTTTAGAGCTACGGAACGAACCCCAGGCAACTCTTACTCGTTTCGATCTGTAGAACGTAATAGAATGGGTGAATATTGATGGGGGAGGGATTTGTTATAGATTATATGGGATTATATGGTGGAAACAACCCTAATTTGGATAATTGGGGTCATGGGTTTGATCTAGGGTTCATAGAATTGTTATAGTTTTGGGTAATTAGCGATTGTTTATTGATTCTCGTGTTATTATGATTGTTTGTAGACCAAGAACAAGCGGAACAAATTCGGAAAGGGAAGGATCAAGTTTCTTAGAATTTCAAGCTTGTTTCGAGGTAGGTGATGGTTGTGATTCTATGGTTGTCTGATGTATGCTTGTTCTTGATTTATTATGATACCTGTAGGTATATGAATATTGCAATGTTGATTAGACAATATACTTGTGATTGTGATTGTGGTGTGTTGAACGGATCGATTGCGACTTTCCGACATAACGAATTTGGATCGGTTGCCACGTTCCAGCATAATTATGGGGTCGATTACCACGTTTCGGCTTAACTATGGGATCGAGTACCACGTTTCGATATGCTAACTGTTTGGGTTTGGGATCCATAAGAGGACTAATAATGTGATATAAAATGTGAAGTTGTTCATTTTTCATAAATGTTGATGATATTGTATATGTTGATATATATGCATGTGATTATAATTTTATCTTGACTTTCTTATGTTGCACTAGTGGGATAGCCGCGTGATCCTACCAGTACACTGTGGTTGTGTACTGATTCTGCACTTGGTTTGATTTTTGTTCAGTACAGGGCATCTTCAAGCGGCTATTGACAGACCTTGCTTAGAAAAGTTGTGATCGTCGCTTCGAATTCAAGGGTAAGCCAATTTTTCTGGGCTTCCACGAAATTCTCTTTCATCTATGTCTACCATTTTCGGACATAGACATCTGTTTAGTTAGTTCATTAGTTTGGGTTGTATCCCTTCTTGTTTAGACTTGTTGAACTTTAGATGTTTTGGTACATTGACTTTCAAGTTCTAGATTATTCTTCTGCATTATTAGTTTATTTTGTTAGACTTTGTTAGAGTTTATGGCAACACTATGTTCTAGACTTAGTATTTAACTTAAATGCCTTAGTTTATACTGTAGTTGCTTGGTCTGGGTTGTAGTAGTGATTCTCCCACCTGAGGGGTTAGTGTGGGTGTCAATCACGATGGTCTGGGTCGTGACAAAGTTGTCATCAGAGCCTAGGTTCGTTTGTCTCAATGTACCGAAATGAGTCTAATAGAGTCTCACGGAACGGTACGGGGACGCCTTTACTTTTCTTTGAGAGGCTATAGGACTTTAGGAAATCTTTCTATTTTTCTCTTGTCTCATTTCGTGCTATAACTTGATTCAAATTGGTATTTGTCTATTCAAATTGATTTCTAACCTCCTTCACTCTTCTGTCCGTAGATGGTTAATACTAGTTATAACTGTGTTAGGCCCGTAGCTCCCGTCAATGCTTCAGCTGAGGAATCTGCAATGAGAGGTCACGGTCGAGGCAGGGGTAGAGGAAGAGTTAGGGGTAGAGGTCGTGGAAGGGTGGCCCCTGCTGGAGATGAGGTACCAACTAGAATTGCTCCTCAAAATGAGGCCCCTCCCGTTCATCATAAGGAGATATAAGAGGATATTGATGTTGAGGTTGAGAATGTTGAGGAAGTTGGACAATAGGTATTCCTCCCATCGATCTGGTGTTAGCTCAACATATCATGTCATTTTTGAAGGGATTGGATGGTCCTGGAGTGCTTCCATCTATTCAAGCAATTCAAGCTCCCGCTAATCCCCTTATTGCTATCACTACTCCCAAGATGGATGGAAAAGTAGGTACTGATTCTTTCTTCTGTCCTTTGTTGGGTTCTGTGATGACTGGTAATGAACATGATATGTTGACTATGTTTTTGAAACTTAAGCCTCCTGTGTTTCTGGGTTCTGAGACTGAAGATGCTTATGAGTTTATCTTAGACTGTTATGAGAGGCTACATAAATTAGGTATTGTTCATCAGCTTGGGGTTGAGTTCGTGTCTTTCAAACTTCAAGGTGATGCCAAGCAGTGGTGGAGAGCTTAAATGGAATGCAGATCTTCTACTTTACCGCCACTTACTTGGACCCAATTTCATGCTCTATTTCTAGAAAAGTATGTGCCTAGAACTTTGAGGGATCGGAAGAAGGATGAGTTTATGGCTTTAGAGCAAGGTGGTATGTATGTGGCTGCTTATGAGGCTAAGTTCCATGCTTTATCTAGATATACTACACAATTGGTGACTATTGAGGAGGAGAGGACCCAATTATTTATTAGGGAATTGAATTATGAGTTGCAAGTATTAACTGTTCATATGACTTCTGCTGGGAGGAGCTTTACTGAAGTGGCAGATTATGTTAAGAAAGTGGAGGGGGTAAGGTGATCTGGTCAAGCTAAGGTATGGGCAAAAAGGGCAAAGAATTCGGGTAACTTTCAAGGTTCTTACTCTAAGGGGTCAGAAGGCCAACACTTGTAGCCAAGCCAATTCAGTCTGCTATGCCCGCCTCTACAGGTAACTACTCGGGAACTCCATCTCAAACTTTTCAGGATAGCCAGAGAGTCGCGCCTTCGACGGGTAGCAAACCATCTTTTGATCGTACTTGCTACAATTGTAGGGAACCTGGGCATATGAGGAGAGATTGTGTACATCTACGTGTGTTTGAGTCCTTGCAGCAACCATTTAGAGCCGTTGTACCCGCAGGGAATGGTAATAATTGTCGAGGACGTCTACAAGGTGGGCGAGGAGGTAATCAATGAGGCCGTGTAGGTAGAGGAAATAGTAACAGAGGTAGGGGTAATGTGCAACAATGCAGGGAAGTAGCTCGTCAAGATGATAGGGCTTAATGTTATGCTTTTTCGGGCAAGAATGAGGCAGAGGCATCTGAAGCGGTGTTCGCAGGTACTATTCTTGTATGTGACCAGATGACTAATGTGTTGTTTGATCCGAGTTCTAATAATTCATATGTATCCGTGAGATTTACCTCAGATTTTGATATGATTAGTGATATTCTTGATTCCCCTATTCGTGTTTCTACCCCAGTTGGAGAGTCAGTCATAGTTACCCATGTCTATCGTGCTTGTCCTATTTTGTTTATGGGATTTCAGACTTAGGCTAATTTGGTGATTTTGGATATGAGTGACTTTGACATAATCTTAGGCATGACTTGGTTGTCCCCCTATTATGCTATGCTTAATTGTAATACAAAGTATGTAACTCTAAAAATTCTGGGAAGGGAAAAATTAGAGTGGGAAAGGGTGTACAATCCTAAGCAAGCTAAGATTATATCCTCAATTCGGGCTAGTAAACTAGTAGAGCAGGGTTGTTTATCTTATTTTTCTCAAATTAGGGATGTTGAGGTTGAGATTCCATAATTGAGTATATTCTTCTGGTGTCAGAATTTATAGAAGTGTTTCCTAATGATTTGTCTGGTATGCCTTCGAATAGAGATATAGTCTTTTGCATTGATTTAGAGCCGAGTACGCATCCCATTTCTATCCCTCCATATCACATGGGTCCAGCATAATTGAGAGAGCATAAGGCTCAAATACAAGAACTTCTTGATAAAGGATTTATTCGTCCTAGTGCTTCCCCATGGGGTGCTCCAATTTTGTTTGTTAAGAAAAATGATGGTAGTATGAGAATATGTATAGATTACAGGCAATTAAATAGAGTCACTATTCGAAACAAGCACCCTTTGCCTCAAATAAATGATTTGTTTGACCAATTGCAAGGTGCATCACTTTTCTCTAAGATTGATCTGAGATCCGGTTACCACCAATTGAAAATTAGGCCTGAGGATGTGCCTAACACGACATTTAGAACTCGTTATGGGCACTATGAGTTTTTGGTTATGTCATTTAGTTTGACCAATGCACCTGCAACTTTCATGAGTTTATTGAATGGGGTGTTTAATCCATTCCTTGATTCATTTGTTATAGTATTTATTGATGATATTTTTGTCTATTCGAAAAGTAAGAAAGAGCATACCGACTATCTTCGTAGTGTTTTGGGTGTTCTTGGGAAGCAAAAGTTATATGCTAAATTTTCTAACTGTAAATTTTGGTTGAAATCGGTTGCATTTTTGGGGAAGGTAGTTTCGAAAGAAGGTGTAATGGTAGATTCTCAAATATTGAGGCGGTTAAGATTTGGGTTAGGCCTAGCTCTGTGATGGAAATTAGGAGTTTTGTGGGACTCGCTAGCTACAATCATTGATTTGTGACGAATTTTGCTTCCATTACCACTCACATTACTAACTTGACCACAAAGGAGGTACCCTTTGAATGGACTGAAAAATTTCATGAGAGGTTTCACAAGCTCAATATTCTCTTGACCACCGCGCCCATTCTAGCATTACCGGTTAAAGGCAAGGATTTTATTGTTTATTGTGATGCTTCACATTCTGGTTTGAGTGTTGTGTTGATTCATGATAACAATGTCATAGCTTATGTCTCGCGTTAATTAAAGATGCATGAGAGAAATTATCTAACACATGATTTGGAGTTGGCAGCGGTAGTGTTTGCTCTTAAGATCTGGCAGCATTACCTTTATGGTGTTAACTGTGAGGTATTTACTGATCATCGTAGTTTGCAGCATGTGTTGACGCAAAAGGATCAGAATTTGAGATAGCGAAGGTGGATGGAGTTACTTAAAGATTATGATGTCACCATTCAATACCATCCGGGCAAGGATAATGTGGTGGCATATGTTTTGAGTCGAAAGGGAGTGAGTATGGGTAGTTTAGCTTGCTTGACTGTATCCAAGCTTCCTTTGGCTAAAGAAATTCAGACCTTAGAGTCTAAGTTCATGCAGTTGGGCATTTCAAAAAGAGGTGGGGTGTTAGCTAATATTGAAGTAAGGGCCACTTTCATTGAGGAGATCAAGAACAAACAATTTGAGGATGAGAATTGGGAGGAGCTAAGAAAGAAGATTGCAATAGGTAAGGCACAAGAGACCACTCTTGATGTAGATGGTGTACTCAATTTTGAAGGAAGAATATGTGTTACTAGAGTAGATGACTTGATTGAGAAATCATTGGCATATTCTCATGGTTCGCGGTATTCTATTCATCCGGGTGTGACCAAGATGCATAGAGATCTGGAGCAAATATATTGGTAGCCGGGCGAGAAGAAAGACATAGCGGACTTTATGGTGAAGTGTCAAAATTGTCAACAAGTGAAGTATGAACATCAAAGGCCTGCGGGTTTATTTCAAAGATTGCCTATTCCGGAATGGAAGTGGGAAATAATAGCCATGGATTTTGTGGTTGGTGTTCCCAAGACTTTGGGGAAGTTTGATTCTAATTGGGTAGTGTTTGATAGATTGACTATGTTAGCTCATTTTATTCCGGGAAGAATAGATTATAATGATGAACAATTGGCTAAAGTTTATGCGAAAGAGATAGTGAGGTTGCATTGGGTGCCCCTTTCTATCATCTCAGACCGTGGTACCCAATTCACATCTAAGTTTTGGAGGAAACTACATGATGAATTGGGCACACAACTCACTTTTAGTACTGCCTTTCATCCACAAATGGATGGACAATCGGAGATGACTATTCAAGTATTGGAAGACATGTCGAGGGCATGTGTGATCGATTTTGGAGGGCATTGAGATAAGTTCTTACCTTTGTGTGAATTTTCTTATAATAATAGTTATCACTCCAGCATAGACATGGAACCATTTGAGGCACTCTATGGTAGGGGATGTAGATCACTCATAGGTTGGTTTGAGGCTGGCGACGTGAAACCTTTGCGGGTTGATTTAGTGAAGGATACTCAAGATAAGCTGAGGGGTATTCAAGTTAAGCTTCTAGATCCCCAGAGTAAACAAAAGAAGTATTCAGATCATAAGGTAAAAGACATGACATTTCAATCCAGTGAAAATGTTCTTCTTAAGGTATCACCCATGAAAAGGGTGATGAGATTTGGCAAGAAGGGTAAGTTAAGTCCTATATACATTGGTCCATTTGAGATTCTTGAATGTATGGGACCGGTAGCGTATAGATTTGCTTTACCTCCTAATTTATTGGGAGTTCATCCGATATTTCATGTGTTCATGTTGAAGAGATATCATGGTGACGGGGATTATATTATAAAGTGGGACTCAATTGTGTTAGACAAAGACCTCTGATATGAGGAGGAACCAATTGCAATTCTTGATCGTGATGTGTGTAAGTTGAGAACCAAGGATATCAAGTCTGTGAAGGTTCAATAGAAGCATGGTCAAGTTGAGGAAGCTACCTGGGAAACCGAGAGGTACATGCGAGACAAGTATCCCCCAATTGTTCGTCGATTCAGGTACTACTTCATTCCTTCCTTAGCCTATTTTTCTAAGTTTTTTCACTCGGGGACGAGTGATGGGTAAATTGCTATTTATTGTAATGACATGTTCCCGTCATTATAGAAATGCCAACGGGGTAAAATTTGAGACCGGAAAACTTTTTCGTAGTATTTGGATTTTCCCAACCTAGTCCAGATTTGGACAAAATCTAAGTCTTTGAGGTGTAGGGAAATCTGCTAACAATCAGGTGAGTTGTTTTTTATTTTGATGACATGAGTAGTCACATAACTCGTTAACGAACCCGTACAACTTTACGAAATTGAATTCAGACCAGTAGAACTCCCAGAATAGATCTTAGTGTAAAGGGTATTTTCTGATCGTCATGCGTTAGAGGTGTTTTGCGAAATGGGATTTTGAAATTCTTTTAAATAGCTCACTGGTTCGGAAATGCCGCTTTGGCGCTAGGTTTTGCCGTTGTGGCGGGGCCGCTTAGTGGGGTGGGTGCCGCTGTGGCGAGCTCGACGTGACTTAAAGTCATTAATAAACTGACCTTATTTGGCACTTTTTTATTTTTAGAGCTAAGGAACGAACCCGAGGTGACTCCTACTCGTTTTTCATCATTCTTCACTCCCCGAATCTATTATTTGATCCGTAGAACGTAATAGAATTGGTGAATATTGATGGGGAGATTTTTTTTTTATAGATTCTATTGTGGAAAAAACCCTAATTTGGATAATTGTGATCATGGGTTTGATCTAGGGTTCATAGAATTGTTATAGTTTTGGGTAATTAGCGATTGTTTGTTGATTCCCGTGTTATTATGATTATTTGTAGACCAAGAACAAGCAGAACAAATACAAAAAGGGAAAGATCAAATTTCTTAAGGTTTCAAGCTTGTTTCGAGGTAGGTGATAGTTGTGATTTTATGGTTGTGTGATGTATACTTGTTCTTGCTCCAATATGATACTTGTATGTATATGAATGTTGCAATGTTGATCACACTTGTTGTAAATGAGATAGATGAATGATGATTGCCATGAAATCATGACTTAAATGTACGATCTTGAAGATATACTTGTAATTGTGATTGTGGTGTATTGAATGGATCGGTTGCCAAGTTCCGGCATAACTAACTTGGATCGGTTGCCACGTTCCGGTATAATTATGGGATCGGTTTCCACGTTCCGGCATAACTATGGGATCGGGTACCACGTTTCAGTATGCTAATTGTTTGAGTTTGAGTTCCATGAGAGGACTAATGATGTGATATAAAATGTGAAGTTGTTCGTTGTTCGTAAATGTTGATGATATTGTATATGTTGATATATATGCATGTGATTACAATGTTGTCTTGACTTGTTTATGTTGCACTAGTGGGATAGCCGCGTGATCCTACCACTACACTGTAGTTGTGTACTGATTCTACACTTGCTCTGATTTTTGTTGAGTACAGGGAATCTTCAAGTGGCTATTGACAGACCTTGCTTAGAAGAACAGTGATCATCGCTTCGAATTCAAGGGTGAGCCAATTCTTCTGGGCTGCAATGGAATTCTCTTTCATCTATGTCCACCAATTCTGGACTTAGACATCTGCTTAGTTAGTTCATTAGTTTGGGGTTGTATCCCTTCTTGTTTAGACTTGTTGAACTTTAGATGTTTTGGTACATTGACTTTTAGGTTCTAGGTTATTCTTCTGCATTATTAGTTTATTCTGTTAGACTTAGTTAGAGTTTATGGGATCTCTATGTTCTTTCCTTAGTATTTGACTTAAATGCCTTAGTTTTTACTTTAATTGCTTGGTTTGGGTGGTAGTAGTGGTTATCCCACCGGAGGGTTAGTGTGGGTGCCAATCAAGATGGTTTGGGCCGTGATAACTCGATAAGTTATGTCATAGGAGAGTCGATATCAAATAATCGTCGATAATATCTTTAATATAATATAACACTCAAAATTATATACAATAATGAGGATCTTGATTTCAAATCTTTCAAATCGTGTGGCTAGATAAATGATTGGCGAAAGAAAATACATAATTAAAGTATATTTTATTTCACTTGAAAACGACAAATAAAATTGTAAGATATAAAGTATGGATTGTCCCTTGGGACGTAAAGATTTTTTCGCAAAAGTCCTTATATTATTTTATGGAGGTGTGTTCTCTTGTGATGGATGCAATCAGATTTCTACGAGTCTGACAATATATGAAAAATTTGAATACATATAAGAAATGATTTTCATGTTTATCTAGACAAATAAAGATTATATGAAAATTCAGAAGGATTTAAAAGGTTTTAAAGCGACTCCATTGAATAGCACCTCAATGCTTATGAGATCGGTTAACATAAAAATCAATTTTGATTTCATTTAAATGGTTAGAATGTACTATGTCATAGTGCAATTTATGCTTTTATGTATCTTGCAATTATTATTCATGGTAGAGTAATTTTATTAATGTGCTTGAAAATATGACATTACTCCTATTGATAGAGATTATCAAAGGGAATTAAATATTGATTTATAATTTTTTTTTATCTAACAAATCTTGTAAAGGTTTATTGGTTATGAAACTATAGGAAATCATTTGATAAATATGAAGTATGATCTCAAGAAAGCTATTTTTTTGTATGCGGAAATACCTCCATATTATATTATTCTACAAGATAGTCAAATAAAATATATTTCACTTGGAAATTTCTACAAACAATTTGAATGAGAAATGTGTCTACACCGACGAGGTCACAAATTAATTGATTATCATTGGTTGAACTGGACATATCCAATTGACAAGAAAATAATATATCATGAAAGACTGCATGATGGAATATCTTCATGAATGTCATTTTTGTCACAAATACACAATCAATATTAACATTTGGAAGGCTAAGTATAAGATTGTGTGACATCCTTTACGAAAATTAAGTGAGGTTTTAATCGGGGGAGTAAATACGCCCTGCACTCTTTTTCCCATAATCAATGTTTTGTCCCACTAGGTTTTCTATTAAAGGGTTTTAATGAGGCAACTCTCAATGCGTATTGCGATATATGCGTACTCTTTTCCTATAGTAGGACTTTTTCCCATTGGATTTTTCCTAATAAGATTTTAACGAGACACATTATTTATTGACGAACTCCAATAAGTAGTAAATACATCATATTGTAGTTGTTGATTACATAATTCTCGTGATAAGTTTGAAATCAATAAGACAACTTACAAACAACTACACATGCATATAAGCAAATTACAATCCGCTCCGCAAGTAAGTTCCTCTATGCAAATTAAACCGTAATGTTATTATAAGCCGCTTACAAGTAGCTCTGCAAGTAGTTTCTTACAATGATCTTACAAATAGCTTCTTTCAAACAATTTTTAATGAGGCAGCAAACAATGCAGGGTACTACACTTTTTCTTTCACTATAATTTTTCTTTTACATGGACATCAAGGGGGAGTGTTGTAAATTATGATATCCATATGTTTTTCCTCTGTGCCCAAGAATATGTGATATGGGTCCCACATATTCTTTGAGCCAATGTTTCTTTTTCCTTATAAATAGCCCTTTAATATGGTGGAAAAGATATGAATAAAAGGTGAAATAAAAATTGCCCTCCCTCCCCTCTCTTCCTGTGTAAATTATTCTTTCACTATATAATTATATTTATATCATAGTCTTTATTTTATAATAATTACATGTTTATATCAAAGTGCTAAAACTGATGATAAGTTGATGTATTTAATAAATAGTTGTTTAAAAGCCTTATGTTGGGTTTGAACAACTTGAGAAAGTAAATTACAAAAATTATTTCTCGAAGAAATTGGGGGGTAGTGTTGGGAATGAAACCCACGTCATTGTCGCATGGCCACTTTTTAAAGAACATTTAGGCCTTTTATTGATGTGAGAAAGAAGCTTAAACAAAAAAAAAAAACATTTGGGCCTAGTGCCCAAATCTTCTTTCTACACAAAAGAGATTGGGCTGCCCAAAATGGAAAAACCCCATCTCGATATAAAACAAAATCAAAAAGCTATCTTCCTTAGACATTTTCCTACGTACTAGGGTTTCCTATTCTCCGCCTCTTTTCTTCATCGCTCCAAAACACCTACCACACCTGAAAATATCTGTCCTCTGTTAGAACAAAACCTTCCATCTTGATATGATGTGGCTAATCGGTGTTATTAAGCTCTTCTTTGTGCTCCTTTGTTTCTCAGCTATGAACAGTAAGTATAACTCTTCACTTTTGATTTGCATTTCTCCCTCTTCATTGATTTTGACCCATGGATGGCCATTTTATTAGTAGCGCCAAGGTCTAGATATATATACATAAGGAAAATGTCTTATTTTATAAGTTTGTAAGGAAAACTAAGAAACCCTAATTTAAAATTTGAGAAAGGAGATTCATTTCTTAAGCTTCAATCATCTCCTTATAACCTCCATTGTGCAATTATAGATCAAATGTCTAGTGTGTAGATCATCCTTTTCCCTTAACTATTTATTTCTCATATGCTTTGGAATTCACCATTTCCACTGTTGAGTGCTATGTTTGCTAGATAATCAACAATTTTATTATCTTCTCTTAAAATATGATCTCTTAGCATGATACTTTGTATCTTATTTCTATTTCTTAAAATATATCGTGGTTGTTTTTTAATCCACTGTATTACCCTTTAGATCATTAAGGAGTATGTTGGTAACATAACTTGTGTCTAAATAGTTGTGGTTTCTACTACTATGTTCGCAGTGTTGTGTATCTCTTTAGTTTCTGCAAACATCGAATCCCCTCTTTCATTTTTTATAGAAAAATCTTATGATCATCTACATGGATTTTTCTTAGATTCTCCATATATATACTATATTTATAAAGAAAAATTAGAGAAAATTCCAATAGAACTTTTGTTATTATAATCTTAAAAATGTAACTCTGTAGATATATCTAGTGTCCTTATTCTGAGAAACAAATTTATGTATATGATTCATTTTGGAGAGAACTAGGATAAAGTTTTTTGGATTCACATTTTTTTAATTTTCCATAATATCATACATGAAATAGCTTTGATATATGCATTCAGACATAAATACGACAGTCCACCATATGAGAATCATATCTCTTAGGTATAATTCTTTAATCTAATATCTAGAGAAAAAAAAAAGAACTAGAACCAACTCTTTTTACTTGAATAAGAGTGTAGGAACATGAATACCATTTTTTCCTATTTTGGTTATGTGCAACACCAACACATAATTTATAAGAAAATACCACTTTCGAACCCTTTTTCTGAAAAAAGACATCTTGTGATCAACCAAATATTTGTCTGAACCTCTCTATATCTGTCATCTAGCATCCAAGTTATAATCATTGTATTCTCCTCCTTGTAGTATTTGTGTAATCAGGGGTATCGAAACACGGGAACAATGAAGTGGTTCAGTGACCAAAAGGGTTTCAGTTTCATTAATCATCAGATCTAAAGGTTTTCTTACCTTAGTTGATGGTGGAGCTGTTGAATTCGATGTGGAACCAGGGAATGCTGGTTGTACTAAGGTGATCAATGATACCGACCCAGATGGTGCTCGTGTCAAAGGAGGATCCTGTGATGGTAGAGGTGATCAATATGGTTGTGGTGGTTGATATAGATATAGAGGTGGGAGAGATGGTGGTGTTGAAGGTGGTTACGACAATGGCAGGCGGTATGGAGCTGATGTTGGATATGGCGGTGGGTATGGTGGCAGTGGTTGAGCATGACGTAGGTGTTACAACTGTAGGGAAGATAGTCATTTCACATAGGAAAGTAGCCAAGGTTCAAAAGATGGCAATATCCACCACCTTGGCTACATTCCCTTGCAAAATGACCATCTTCCCCACACTTGTAACACCCACTTCCTCCACCACCTCCACCAACACCATACCCACCGCCACCTCCACCATACCCTCCGCCATATCAACCATCACCTCCATACCACCTGCCACTGTCGTAACTACCTTCCTCACCACCATATCTCCCACCTCCATATCCATATCAGCCACCAACACCACAGTGATCGTCTCCACCACCTCCACCATTATGGGATCCTCCTTCGACAGGAGCACCATCTGGGTGAGTAACATTGATGGCCTTAGTGCGGCAGTAATTCCCATATTCCACATCAAATTCAACAACCAAACTATAAGTTAAACTAACAAAGCGTTCAAATCTAATACCAGATTGATGAACGAAATAATATCACTCCATCATCATGAGTAACGGAACCAAAACCATTTTGGTCATTGAGCCACTACATCGTTTCCTTGTTCCTACTCCCCTGATTATATCAACTTACAAAAGAGTTGATTTTATGTAAATTGACTTTTACTTTAAATCATATAAATGACCATGATCGAAAAGCACGTGTCAAACAACAACAGAAAAAAGTTATCTAACACCTAGAGTTCATTTTTATTTTTATTTTATAGTTATAAAAGTTAACATTATGATTAAAAGGAAAAAAATTAATAAAACATGTTTATAAAATTAAATAAGCAAGATAGTATGAGTAAAAACTAATAAGTTGAAAGAAATAGATTTCTACTACTGCATGGGGGAATATGCACACTTTTATTTAATTTATATTAAACGTCATAATTTTTTTCTAATGAAAGTCTCACCATATGATTAATTTGAATTAGAATCAAATTCATGACGGATCGATAAAAAATTCAATTCAACAGAAAATTTTTAGTTGGATTCAAAATATTAGGTAAAGCTAAATATAATTTTTTATCCAAAATGTTTTATCTCTTTGAACATATAATTTAGCTTTTAAGGGTATAAAAGTCAATCAGGATTATAAAATAAATTGTCTATAAAAATTTAACATTTTGAAATTTATGAGTTCATAGAATACTGATTTCTATGAACGTACATTGTATAATAATACCATGTGAATTATATTAAATTGTTGCATAAAAAAGGAATTTATGCGAATGCAACTGATAATGAAAGACAAGTGTTTTCAATCAACATTTTTTTTTTGATAAAAGTAACAGAATCAATATATATTTTTAAATCATTAGAAAGGATAATTATGATGTAACCTAAAGAAGATGTGTCGATTAACAAAATATTTAATTATAGATTGTTTTGATATGAAAATCCTTGCCAACTTTGTTTTATAGAAAGTTACCTCAAAACTTTAACATAAAAACCATTTTTTTAAAATAGTTTATAATGAGAATAATTTTTACCGTTGTGATTTTAAATGTGGGTTATTCTTAAGGTTGACTATCCATATGACTAGTGGGCTCAAACCACGAGTCATACTATTACTTGTTGGATCAAGAGATGCAAGGCAAAAAAAATCGATTTCAGAAATAAAATGTTTGAACTACTAAATTTTCTTACTACGGAAACAAGAACACATACTTTCAATTATAAGCTTACATTTAACTTCTTAAGCTAAAATAAAGCAACTAACTAATAATAGAAAACCATGGGGAAAGTGGTAAACATTACTCACTATAACAAGAAGATAATTCATTGACTTGGTAAAACCTTAAACCAACTAATCCTAAAAATCAGACTCACAAACTGATTTTTTGGAAATTAAATAATTTGAAGAATTCGTCAACAGAACTCCTTTCTTCAAAATCACAAGCTCTCATTTGTTGTCTGAAGAAGTCATGTTTGTTGTGAAGAAGAGATTTTGTAAGAACATCATCAACCTGATCATTTTTACCCCAAAATTTCAAAGAGATTATTCCACCAACAACTGGATCTCGAATGAATTAATAATAGATGTCGATGTGCTTCGTTCTATTGCGAAAAGAAGGAAATTGCCACCTTGATGCTACAAAATAATTCAGTTGGGCCAATCTGCTCTTCTTTAAGATCCACTAACAATTTCCTTAACCAGATAGTGTGACGACCCAGACCATCCTGATTGGCACCCACACTAACATTCCGGTAGGAGTGCCATTACTACAACCCAAACCAAGCAACTAAAGCAATAACTAAGGCAATTAAGTCAAATACTAAGGAAAGAAAATAGAGTTCCGATAAACTCTAACAAAAGTCTAACAATAATAACAAACAATGCGGAAGAATAACTTAGAACCTGAAAGTGAATGTACCAAAACATCTAAACAATGAACCAAGTCTAAACAAGAAGGGATAAAACCCCAAACTAATCAACTAATCAACTAACTAGAACAAATGTCTTAGTCCGGAAATGGTGGACATAGACGAAAAAGAATTCCATGGCAGCCCGGAAGAATTGGCTCACCCTTGAATTCGAAGCGACGATCCCTGATCTTCTAAGCGAGGTCTGTGAATAGCCGTTTGAAGATGTCTTGTACTCAACAAAGACAAGAGCAAGTGCAGAATCAGTACACTACAACAATGTACTGGTAGGATCACGCGGCTATCCCACTAGTGCAACATAAACAAGTCAAGACAACAATATTATTGCATGCATATGTATCAACATATACAATATCATCAACATTTCCGAACAACAAACAATTTCACATTTATATCACATCATTGGTCCTCTCATGGAACCCAAACCCAAACAGTTAGAATATCGGAACGCGGTACCCGATCCAATAATTATGCCGGAATGTGGCAATCGATCCCACTTTTATGCCAGAATATGGCAACCGATACAAGTTAGTTATGTCAGAACGTGGCAACCAATCCATTCAACCCACCACAATCACAATCACAAGTACATCTTCAAGATCATACATTTAAGTCATGATTTCATTGCAATCATCATTCATCTATCTCATATACAACAACTGTAATCAACGTTGCAACATTCATATACATACAAGTATCATAATGAAGTAAGAACAATCATACATCACACAATCATAGAATCACAACCATCACCTACCGCGAAACAAGCTTGAAACCCTAAGAAAGTTGATCCTTCCCTTTTCGGATTCGTTCTGCTAGTTCTTGGTCTACAAACAATCATAATAACACGGGAATCCACAAACAATCGCTAATTACCCAAAACTATAACAATTGTATGAACCCTAGATCAAACCCATGGTCACAATTATCCAAATTAGGGTTTTCTCCACAAAAGAATCTATAAAAAAAAACATCCCCTATCAATATTCACCAATTCTATTACGTTCTACGAATCAAATAACAGATTCGGGGAGTGAAAAGATTACATTTAGCATCAAGAATGGTGAAAAATGAGTCGGAGTCGCCTCAGGTTCGTTCCTTAGCTCTAAAATTTGAAAAGTGCCAAATAAGGTCGTTTAGGGGTTTATTAACAACTTTAAGTCACGTCGGGCCCGCCACAGCGGCACCCACCCCGTTACAGCGGCCCCACCAGAGCGGAAAACCCCAATGCCGAAGCGACATTTCCGAACCAGTGAGCTATTTAAAAGAATGCCAAAATCCCATTTCACAATACACCTCTAACCCATGACGATAAAAAAAATACCCTTTACGCTAAGATCAATTTTGGGAGTTCTACTCACCCGAATTCAATTCTGTAAAGTCATACGGCTTCGTTAATGAGTTATCTAACTACTCATGTCATCAAAATCAAAAGCAACCCATGCGATTGTTACCAAATTCCCCTACACCTTAAAGACTCCGATTTTATACAAATCTGGACTAGGTTGGGAAAATCCAAATACTTCGAAAAAGTTTTCTGGCCCCAAATTTCCCCCATTAGCATTTCTATAATGACGGGAACAAATCGTTACAATAGATACCAATTTACCTATCACTCGTCTCCGAGTGACAAAACATAGGAAAATAGGCTACGGAAGGAATGAAGTTGTACCTGAATTGACGAACAATTGGGGATACTTGTCTCGCATGTCCCTCTCGATTTCCCAAGTAGCTTCCTCAATTGGACGATGCTTCCATTGAAACTTCACAGACTTAATCTCCTTGGTTCTCAACTGACGCACATCACAATCAAGAATTGCATTCGGTTCCTCCTCATATTGGAGGTCCTTGTCTAACACAATTGAGTCCTACTTAATGATACTATCTCTGTCACCATGACATCTCCTCAACATGGACACATGAAATACCATATGAAATCTCGATAAATTAGGAGGTAAAGCCAATCTATACTCTACCGGTCCCACACATTGAAGAATCTCAAATGGACCAATGCATCTAGGACTCAGCTTACCCTTCTTGCCAAATCTCATCACCCCTTTCATTGGTGATACCTTAAGAAGAGCATTTTCACCATATTTAAACACCACGTCTCTTACCTTATGATTCGCATACTTTTTGTTGTCTACTCTAGGTTGCTAGAAACTTAGCTTGAATACCCCTCATGTTATCTTGAGCATCCGTCACTAAATCAACCTCCAAAGGTTTCACGTCGCCAGCCTCAAACCAACCTATGGGTGATCTGCATCCCCTCCCATAGAGTGCCTCAAATGGTGCCATGTTTATGCTGGAATGATAACTATTATTATAAGAAACTTCACACAAAGGTAAGAACTTATCCCAATGCCCTCCAAAATCGATCACACATGCCCTCAACATGTCTTCCAATACCTGAATAGTCCTCTTTGATTGCCCATCCGTTTATGGATGAAAGGTTGTACTAAGAGTGAGTTGTGTTCCCAATTCATCATGCAATTTTCTCCAAAACATGGATGTGAATTGGGTACCACGGTCAGAGGTGATAGAAAGAGGAACCCCATGCAACCTCAATATCTTTTTCACATAAACTTTAGCCAATTTTTCAGCATTATAATCTATTCTTACCGGAATAAAATGACCTGACTTAGTCAATCTACCAACCACTACCCAAATAGAATTAAACTTCCCCAAAGTCTTGGGAAGACCAACCACAAAATCCATGGCTATTCTTTCCCACTTCCATTTCAGAATTGGCATTATTTGAAGTAAACCCACAGGCCTTTGATATTCATACATCACTTGTTGACAATTTTGACACTTCACCAAAACCTCCGCTATGTCTTTCTTCATACCTGGCCACCAATAAATTCGCTTCAGATCTCTACACATCTTGGTCACACCGGGATGAATAGAATACCGCGAACCATGAGACTCTACCAACAATCTCTAAATCAAGTCATCTACTCTAGGAACACATATTCTTCCTTTAAAATTGGCTACACCATCCACATAAAGAGTGGTCTCTTATGCCTTACCTATGGAAATCTTCTTTCTTAGCTCCTCCAAATTTTCATCCTCAAATTGTTTGGCCTTGATCTCCTCAATGAAAGTGGCCTTTACTTCAATACTAGCTAACACCCACCTCTTTCTGAGATGCCCAACTGCATGAACTTAGACTCTAAGGTCTAAATTTCTTTAGCCAAAAGTCGCTTAGATACATTCAAGCAAGTTAAACTACCCATACTCACCGCCTTTCGACTCAAAGCGTATGCCACCACAGTAGCCTTGCCCGGATGGTATTGAATGGTGACATCATAATCTTTAAGTAACTCCATCCACCTTCGCTATCTCAAATTCAGATCATTTTGTGTGAACACATGGTGCAAACTACGATGATCGGTAAATACCTCACACTTAACAACATAAAGGTAATGCCGCCAGATCTTAAGAGCAAATAGTACCGCCGCTAAGTTCAAATCATGTGTTGGATAATTCCTCTCATGCACCTTCAATTGACGTGAGGCATAAACTATGACATTCTTATCCTGCATCAACACAACACCTAAACAAGAATGTGAAGCATCAAAATAAATAAAAAATCCTTACCTTCAATCGGTAATGCTAGAATGGGCGCGATGGTTGATGCTTACCGTGACCAACGACACTATCCTATGATATGAGTGTCTACGATCATTGATAATATAGTAACCCAACCGAGGGTTGGGGTCGTATCCCAAGGGAGTGGTTTTGAGAATTAATAACCAATTAGAATTTCATTCAAGTTAGTCGTAGTTAAAGACATTTGCGATAAAACAAATTGTAAACTAAAGGGGGTGACACAAAAGTGTCAAATATCAAAGGGGGTTTTGTAACAAATACTAAAATAGAAAAATAAACAAGAAAATAAAGTATGGGGAAAGGTTCTTGGGATGTGACCGCAATACAAGTTGAGATAAATTTTTGGGTACATGCTTTTGATAGGAAATGTGCAAAATAATAATGACTAGGCTAAGCTTTAAGTGGAAATAAGTTCCCTCTCAAGGAACTTACCCCGTTTCAAATGCGTTTCTCTCGGACACCCATTTGCCGCATGAAGACCAGCCAACCCCTTACCCCACTCACTCTCTCGAGCTGAGTGTTAGGATATGGGACTAGGGCTCATCCTCTCGGGCTGAACCTCATGTCGACCCACTCCTTAGGCCATCAGTCTAGTGGTTTCGGTTTCGTGACCTCCCTCTCGGGCAAGCCGAAAACACATGGGTGGCTTTGTATTTGTAACTACAAACCCTTTAGATTAAACCACAACCACTAGGTGAAATCACCATTAAAATACATCCAACCTATCAGCAAGCAAGACCCAACAAGAATATCAACCCATATTTGCTAAATCACACCCCAAGAATGGGGTTTTTTAACCACATATCAAGAAATAAGAAATTATACCTAACATGATAACGAAATCAACTGGGTATAAGAAATTAAACCTTAAATTAAGCAAAGAAAAATGAATAGAGAAGACCCACTTCCAACTTGGGGAAGAAGAACTCCTTTTTTCAAGTCTCCACAAAACCCTCTCCAAACTTGAGAGAAAAATATCAGCTTAAGTATGTTCCAAAGTGAAAAATAATAATAATAATTGTTCCGCACTTAATATCTCTTAAGACTACAATTCTAAATAGTATTTATAGTTTTCACATACTGTGCTACGGAGGATTGTTCGATGATATTAGTCGAGATCGCTGATGAACTCGGCGATCCGCCCTTTGGTCAGCTCATCGCATTCAATGTCTTGCCTTAAGCATCCTCGCATTTTGGAACATTGGCGGTACAGTACTACTTCACGAAACTGATCGACGACTTACTGACTGCTCATTTCCTCGCCTTTTGATCCACTTCTTTCAAGGCTTCGCGTAGTGGAACGAAGGCCGGTTCATGTCGTTTTGGCGATTCGCCAAGTTAAACTCAGCGATCCGCCGGATTCCATTTCTTGTTCTTTTTAGCCCTATTTGCTCCGTTTTACGCCTAAGTGTCCATGCTTCCACTAAAACTTCAAATACCTGAAACTTCAACATTTTAAGCAGGTATTGAGATAAAACAAGCATTCAAGAACACTATTTCCATTCAAATAAAGCCCTAAATGAGTCCAATTTGTGGACTCATCAACACCCCCAACTTAAACTTTTGCTTGTCCTTAAGCAAACTCAAGTTTAGCCGTTAGAAATGGTGCCTCAAACAGTGCTACACAAGACTAAATCATGAATGCACACAACAAGACTCAATTAACTTATGCAAGGATCAATTGTGTACTCAAAGATTCAAATTGTGACACACCATCACCAAAAAATCTCATGCTCGCAATACTTGCTACTTGTGCAAGTTCAAGCTCAACAAAAATATCTAAGTGCCCTCGCCCAAAGAATGATTCCATATTCTTACACATGTATGAGTTCCACACTCATATTTAAATTAATTTATATTTTTAAATCATTAGAATGAATAATTATGATGTAACCTAAAGGAGATGTGCCTATTAACAAAATATTCAATTATAGAAAGTTTGGGTCCTGAAAATTCTTGGCAATATAATTTTATAGAATGTTACCCCAAAACTTCAGGATAATAACCAAAAATAAAATAGCTAGAAAATTTATCACATGAATAATTTTGACCATTGTAATTTTAACGGCTTATTCTTATGTACGAGTCTCCCTACGACCAGTGGTCTCAAACAACGAGTCATATTATGACTTGTTGGATCAAGAGGTTAAAGGCAAAGAAAACAACCCTCTAAAATAATATTTTTAAACTGCTCAATTTTCTTACAACTGAACAATAACACCTACTACAATTTATAGGCTTACAGTTAAATACTAAAGCTAAAATAAAGTAACTAACGAATAATGGAAAAACATGGGGAAAGTGGTAAACATGATACACTAAAAAAAAAAAGATAGTTCATTGACTAGGTAACTAAAACATAAACCCAATAATCCTAACAACCAGACTCAAAGACATAATTTGGGCAACTGAATTTAGTAGAAGAATTAGTCTGCGTACTCCTCCCTTCTTGTAAATCACAAATACTAATTTGTTGTCAGAAAAAATCATTTTTGTTGTGCTGAAGCGATTTCGTAAGAACATCAGCAACATGATCATTTTTGTGTCAAAATTTCAATGAGATTATTCCACAAACAACTAGATCGCGAATGAAGTAATAATGGATGTTGATGTGCTTCATTCTACTATGAAAAATATGATTTTTTTTCTTCATAGCAATCATCTCCTCGTTGTCACAACCATATTTCAGTTGGACCAATAAAATCTTCATTAATTTCTTGCAATTATCCAAGCTACCTGCTCAATCACTATCAGTTAACCCAAGTAATATGAAATGTGATACTTTTTTTATTACCCAATTCTATAACTTGTTATGCCAGAAACATATCACACGATCCTTTTGGTTGCAGCTAGGTGTTGCTTCGAAATGCTATGCATAAACCTTGAAATCAAACTAACAAAGAATGCTATATCGGGCCTTTTGTGAGATAAGTAGTTTAGACTAAGCTTCTACAGTAAGAAGCATTTGTTGCACATGTACCATCATTAAGTACCAGTTTCTCTTTGATATTCATGGGTGCGGGAGATGGATTGTAGTTCATCAAGTTGAACTTCTATAAAGTTCAGTAGCATACTTTCTATGTGAAATAAAATTTCATGCAAAATTTGTCTCACCTCAAGCCTAAGAAAATAATGTAGCATACTCAAATCGAACATCTCAAATTTACTGATCATGCAAATCTTTTATATATATATATATATATATATATTCTATGGTCTAAAGCAACTTCCACGGGAATGGAAGCAAAACATAAATGTAGGGTCATTCTCACTTCTTTTGAACTACTGCTCTTGAAAAAAATAATCATTTTTTCTATACCATGCATGTGGAACTTGCTTTAGACCATAGAATGTCTTCTTCAATTTGTATACTTTGCTCTTCCGTTGACTAGAAATGAAGCCTTCAGGCTGGGAGACGTATATGTCTTCATGTAATTCACTATTCAGGATGACATGTTAACATCAAATTGGTACACAAGCCAACCAAGTTGAGTAGCCAAGCCTAGAGTATTTCCAACTCTTTCAAAGTGCACTATTGTTAAAAACGTCCCTTCAAAGTCGATCCCTTGTATCTGGGAATATCTCTTTGCAACATGTCGAGCTTTATCCCTTTTGATACTTCCATCAATATTGTACTTTTTTAAAATCTACTTTAGCTCGATAACATTCTTCAATAATTACATTTTGCCACACACGTTGCTTTGCAGCTTCTTCATAACAAGTTGGTTCAACAGCTAACCAGGAAAAACTACAAGATGCATAAAAATCTTTCAATGAACAAAACTATATTGGTGGCGTTTCACTAGATGAAGCCGAATATTGAGAATGAGAGCTTGTTGGAATAATATTGTTATTGTTGTACTAAGAGTAGAAAGATTGGTATTACTATTGGAAGGAGGGGAATGATCAGAACCTAGTGATTCAAGAATTGTAGCATGCTTTCCTTCAGATTGGATAGGAATATGGACTACTGAATCTTCTTTCTTTCCGTTCCACTCCCAGGCTGCTTCTTTATTAAAAGGAACATTCATGTTGATAACCACTTTGCCAATAGTTGGATTATTTAGTTCATATTATTTGGATTGATGACTATCAACAATGAAAATGCATTTCTCATATTTTTCATCTTGTTTAGAACGTACATTAACCAAAGCATTAGTTTGGTGTTTGAACCAGAGTCGACGAGCTCATTTGAGTCTGCCTTTCACATTCGATGAATCGTCGTGTACCATATATGTTCGCCTTTTAAGTTTTCATATTTTATACAAGTCCTATCACCTTCAGTGAGGTAATTCGTTTCACCCATCACATCCAGTGAGTTGTCATTCTGCTCATTAGTTCACCGATCTACTTTGACCATCTTTAATTGCGAGCATTATCACTTTATACAAGGTCAAACCACTTCAAAAATCCGCCCTTCTGGTTAGACAACTACCAGTGCAGATTTTACACTTCTTTAATTATTTTGACCATTCTTCGAAGTATTAATTCTTGCCTTGTCCCTTAGCCCTCATAGTTGCAAATCATCAAAATATCATCAGAATAGGACATAATTGGGCATTAAGGACACTAATTATTCAATATGTCACACGAACAACATAAAATAATGTCACACTTAAAGAACCAAAAATAAGCAAAGGCATCCTGCAAAATGCGAGTTTTACCTAAAACAAAGAGCCCCCAACGTTTTCACTCCCTCCTGCATTGCCTCAATTATTCTTGATGCACAGGTTGAATCATCCGAAATTGAGAAACCTCACCATTTGTCTGAAGGATGTCAAAAGGAAAAATATACCCGGGGCTAAGGTTTCCCCGCCTCCACAATCTTATCACCCCATTTATGGGTGACACACAGATGAAAATCTGATCATTAATGAAAACCTCAAAAGCTGACGCCTACGATCCACATAACTGTAGTATCTAGTCTGAGTGGTCATGAGCCTATCGTGAATCATGTGTAACTGGTCCAAGGCTTCTTGAATCAAGTTTGTACCAAGTAACCTAGGCTCTATAGATTCATACCAACCAATTGTAGAGCCACAACCCCTACCATATAAAACCTTGAACGGGGCCATCTGAATACTACAGTGGTAACTGTTGTTATACGTGAACTCCACCAAATGAAATAACTAGCCCCAAAGACCTCGAAAATATAAAACACATGCCGACACTATGTTCTAAACAACCTAAATAGTACACTCAAATATTTTGTTGGTCTTCGAGTGGAAAGATGTGCTAAAGTCAACATGGATGTCTAACTCCTCCTAAAAGGTCTTTCAAAATCTAGAAGTGATCTAAGAACCCCGATTTGAGATAATAGACATAGGCACACCATGAAGACGAACCACCTCCCAAATATAGATACGAGCAAACCTCTCAATGCTAAATAAAGACTGAAAAGGGAGGAAGTATGATGACTTGGTCAATCAATCAACCATGACCCAAATATTGTCAACAACTATAGATCTTCGAAGCAGACCCGCAATAAATTCCATAGTAATGTGATCCTACTTTCACTATAGAATGGGCAATCTCTAAAACTCACCACAAGGCTTCAAATGCTTGCCCTTCATCTACTGGAAACACAAGCAACGAGATATATAGTGTCACGCTCTGAGGCTAACCCCTGGACACAGACACAGGACCTAGGATCAAGAGTGACCCCAAGCTAACCCTACTGGCATATCATAAGCAAACTAAAGCAAACTGAATAAATAAATATTGTGCGAAAGCTAAATCATCATGTAAACTGAAATGATGGGGATACCCATATACTAAATCTGAATATAAGCATGCTGAGAGTTTGAATACAAAAGAGAAATCAAACTCTAAGACTAAAGTTGAAACTAACTATGTCTGAAATAAAGCCTCTACTGATGAGAAATGATGGGACATGCCCTAACTAAATCTAGCAGAACAGAAACTAAAACTAAAAGCAAGAAAGAAAAGGATGTCTCTAGTCCTTGAAGAATGAGGACTCACCATTAATGTTGTTGCACTCAAGATTGAGAACCGATCTATGCGTGATCTGACTGTTGAGGACCTGAACCAACATCACGAGAAGATGTAGCACAGAGTATACGTCATTACTTGAAAAGTACTAAGCATAAGAGTAGAGTAAACTGAATAATAACATAATTGAAAAAGTAATAAAGCAATAAAATAATCCTAACATGATAAGGATAATGGAAATACTGGACATGGCTAATCTGAATACAATGACCAAGTTATAACGTGCTGAGACTTAAAACTGAATGAAAAATGATAACATGGTCAATGCAATGGAATCTGACTGAACTGTAAGGGAGCTACTAATAACCAACTTAAAAACCACATAAGCTAAATGTGGTGTCTGATGTATACGTACCATCGAGAGGACCTAATATACCCTGCCATAGGTATAGAGGCATGCTGGTGTGATCACTAAATTTATGCACACGAAGGGGACCTACAATCTACAGGGCACATAGTTCTAGGACTTGGGGGTGACTGACCCTACTCCACTCGGTATTAAGCTACTCCCAATTGACTAAGTAATTAACAAATTATGACTGAAGTTCTGTAATACTGGATAGTTCAAAATATTGACATGGAAATTAAGAATGCAACATTAATATAATGATAATAATGCATTCGAAACTGAGGCATGTTAATGTGTATAACTGAATTTACTGACCTAGCATGTGTAATTCATGAGCCAAAAGAACTACATAGCTAGGGTACCGAGTTTATGCATGAATCTAGGCAAAACGATACTACAACATAATAATACGATTTGGATAATTCTATCAGCAAAAACCCAACAATTTCTACCATTCAAGAAACCCTAGGTTTTAATAACATTAAGGGAATTAATATTTTGACTGAAATCTAGGGACCTAATGGGTCAAAGAAACCCTCTAGTGAAATCCCACGTACCAGTTGACGAATTCCCCGGAGAAATCTTTCGATTTTAGAGCTGGAACTGATGGAACCTTGTTGCGTTCTTGAATTAGGGTTCTTGACCTCTTTCTCCTCTTACGTTCTAATTTTTCTAAGGTTTGATGAATGATATGACTTAGGTAAGTTCTAGTTATGTTTCTAGGCAAAACCTACCCAAAACCACGTAGTTTAGCGTCTAAACGACGTAGTTTAGGGGTCCAACGCATAAGCAAAATACCAAAAGACCCTTGACTTAACTTTTGTTGGGGTAATCAATGGACAGGACTGACGGACCTTCGATCGACTGACGGTTGTGCTGGTCAACCGTCATTCGCAACTGGATGTTGGGATCTGGGGGTCTGATCCCTGGACGTGCACCGCAGTCCGTGGTCTGACCTACGGTCCGTGGATCCAGCCTTGGGTCAACACTTAGAGGAAGTTTTTGGGGGTTTCTGGGGAAGGCTGCAGGTGACCATCCATGGACCGTGGGCCACCCTACCGTCCGTGGGTGGCAACTGTGGGTTGCACCTGCAATTTCTGGAAAACTATTGTTTTCGGATATGTGGTGTCACATTATCTTCCCCTTGGGAACATTCGTCCTCCAATGAAGACTAATCTAGTTAAAATGGATGGAAGGAGCTGCAACCCTACCACTAAACATTGGAAACTGATTTCTGGCTGAACTAAGTTCCAAGATCATACAAATACACTGAAAATGCAAGTACAAACTTAAGAAACATGATACTAAGACTGAAACTGCGCATGAATGACTGAAGAACTAAAGAGAAACTATTACCTCAAGCTGGAATGGAATCAGAAGGAAAGAGGTGAGGATACATGGCTTTTATGGCTGCTTCTACTTCCCAAAGAGCTACCTCTACAGACTGACTCCTTCACAAAACCTTGACTAAAGCGGCTTCTTTGTTTCTCAACCTTCGAACTTTACAATCAAGAATCTCCACTTTTACCTCTTCATAAGTAACACTATCCTTCATAGCCACACTTTCTAGAGGCATAATAGACGCTGGATCACCCACACACTTCTTCAACAACGAAACGTGACAAATCGGATGCACTACTGCTAGTTCTGTTGGTAACTTTAACTCATAAGCCACTTTACCAATTCTTTTTGAAATCTTATAAGGTCATACATATCTAGGACTGAGCTTCCCTTTCTTGCCAAATCTCATCACCCCTTTCATAGGCGACACTTTCAGGAAAACCCAATCATCAACTTGGAACTCTAGTTCCCTTTTCCTTACATCTGCATAGGATTTCTGGCGACTCTGGGTTGTCTTAAATCTATTTGTAATGAGTTGCACCTTCTCCATAACATCATGAAATGAATCTAGCCCTATCAAAGATGTTTTACCTACTTCAAACCAACCAACCGGAGATCTACATCGACACCCATACAATGCCACATAAAGGACCATCTGAATGCTGGAATAATAACTATTATTGTAGGCGAACTCTATAAGAGGAACGTGATTATCCCAACTACCCTTGAAATAGACCACACAAGCTCTAAACATGTCCTCTAAGGCCTGAATTGTACTCCCTGCTTGTCCGTCCGTCTACGGATGAAATGTTGTGTTAAGATTAACTTGAGTACCAAGACATTTCTGAAATGACTTCCAAAAATAAGAGGTAAACTGAGGACCTCTATCTGAGATGATAGACAAAGGAACCCTATGCAACCATACTACATCATTAACGTAAAGCTTGGCGTAGTCATCCACTGAATACGTAGTCTTAACCGCCAAAAAGCATGCAGACTTAGTAACTCTGTCAACAATCACCCAAATGGAGTGATGGTGTCTGTGAGTACGAGGTAAACCTGTGATGAAGTCCATGTTGATCACTTCCCACTTCCAGGTAGGAATGTCAATATCTTGAGTCATACCTCTTTGTTTCTAATGTTCTACCTTTACATGCTGGAAATTAAGGCACTTAGCCACAAAATACACTAGATCCATTTTCATACCATTCCACCAAAAGACTTCTCACAAATCACAGTACATCTTAGTGGTGCCTGGATGAGTAGAATATCTAAAGTTATGGGCTTCTGCAAGGATCTGCTGTCTCAACTCACCCACCTTAGGAACACATAACTGACCCTGATAATGAAGCACACCATCTACCCCTTAGGAGAAAACCTCAACTCTCTGTTGATGGACTGCACCTTTTAGTTGAAGCAATATCGAATCACTGTCTTGATTTTCCTTAACCTCCACTACTAATGAAGATTCTGCCCCATTCTGGACCATTACACTACCATCTAATATACTCATAAGACGAACTCCTAAGTGAGCAAGTCTATGAACATCTTTTGCTAGTTATTTTCTTTCTTCCTCAACATGTGCTACACTACCCATAAATAGTTTACTAAGAGCATCTGCTACTACGTTAGTCTTACCAGAATGGTAATGCACACTCATATCATAATCCTTGAGGAACTCAAGTCATCTCCTCTGGCGAAGATTAAACTCTTTCTGGGTAAACACATGCTGAAGGCTCTTATGGTCTATGAACACATCATCGTGAACACCATACAAGAAGTGTCTCCAAATCTTAATTGCAAACACCACTGCTGCTAGCTTGAGGTCATGATTCGAATAGTTCTTCTCATGCACCTTAAGCTGTCTAGAAGAATATGTTATAACCTTACCTCGCTGCATTAACACACAACCTAGGTTGACTCTGCATCCATCACAATAGACAACATAACTGTCAGAACCCTCTGGTAGAGTCAAAACATGAGTTGTAGTCAACCTAGTTTTCAATTTTGCGAAGCTTTTCTCACAATCATCTGACCATTGAAACTTAACTTTTTTCTAAGTCAACTTAGTCAATGGAGAGGCTATGGATGAAAATCCTTCAATGAACCTTCTGTAATATCCCTCTAGACCCAAGAAACTTCTAATATTTGTAGGAGAGGTAGGTCTGGGCCATTGTTTCACTGCTTCTCTATTTTCTAAGAATCCACTTGGATCCTTTGCTAAACAAAATATGCCCAAGGAAAGCAACTGACTGCAACCAAAACTCACATTTACTAAACTTAGCGAATAACTGTCAATCTTTAACAGTTTGCAGGACAACCCTCAAATGATTCGCATGTTCTTCCTCATTCCTAGAGTAAATGAGGATATCATCAATGAAGACGATAATGAACAAGTCTAAATACTGCTTGAACACTCTATTCATTAAGTCCATGAAAGCAAGAGGAGCATTGGTTAGTCCAAATGACATAATTACAAATTCATAATGACCATATCGAGTTCTGAAGGTTGTCTTCGAAATGTCAGTATCTCTGACTCTGAGTTGATGATAACTGGATCTGAGGTCTATCTTTGAGAAATGACTAGCACCCTGAAGTTGGTCAAATAAGTCATCAATCATGGAGGTATGATTCTTATTCTAGATTGTGACCTTGTTTAACTTCCTATACTCAATGCACATTCTGAGAGAACCATCTTTCTTCTTCACAAACAATACTTGTGCACCCCATAGGCAAATACTAGAAACACTTTTGGGAACTTATTGACTATTGGAACTGACTCAAGAATTGGGGTTTCAGAGCTTGAATCCTTAACTCAAACTAGATGATAGAGATACCTCTTAGAGATCATATTTCTAGCCTTAAGGTAAGAAATGAATTTACCCATAGGCGCTACGCTACTACCCTTCCATTCTAAGATTGGTTCGTCTAGGAACTGAAAATGAACAATCCTAGTTCTACAATCGACTAAGGCATAACATGAATGTAACCAATTCATGCCTACAATGATATTGAAGTCTACCATTTCTAACTCTACAAGATCTGCTTAGGTGATTTTCTGGGAGACTGTGACAGGGCAATATATGTATACCCGTCTAGCTATAACTGGGTCACCGACTGGAGTAGAGACTGAGAAGAGTTCTGAGAGAGTTTTTGGACTAACATCGAATTTAACTTCTATATAATGAGTTACAAATGAAAGAGTAGCCCCTGGGTCTAATAATCCATAAACATCGAGATCAAAGACACGTAACGTACCAGTGACTACATCAGGAGAATCTTCCTGATCCTAGAAAGCCTAGAGAGCACACAACCTATTTTTGCACTAACCGCCACTTGTATTAGATAAATTACCCTGCTAAGTTGGGGCGACCTTCTGGTGCTTCTGAAGTTGTGGACTGAGAGCTCTACCATTGTTACCTCCTTGACCCTGTTTAGAAGGACAATCTTTCAACCTATGATCATACTGACCACACCCGAAACACCATTCCTTTTCTGCAAGACACTCGCCCGGATGGTTCTTCCCACACTTTGGACAAGTTTTGTAGGTTCTGTTGCCTAGAATACTACCTTGAGTCTTAGAGCCTGAAGCCCTACCTTTCTGATCATTTTAGAACTTGGAGGATGGAACACTAGCTTATGAAGGTGCTGAAGTTTAAGACTTCTGCTGAAACTACGAGCGATTTCCACCACTACACGATTTTTGTTGAGCATAGTCATAATTGCCTGCCATAGCCTTCTTATTCTACGTAGCCTATTCCCTAAGCCTATCACCCTCAACCTATTGAGCATGAATCATGAGCCTAGAGCTATTCATATCTTCAAGCAGCATAGCATTCCTACACTTTGTTTTCACTAGATCGGATACCCCATACATGAACTTGTTCATTAGAGCCTTGGAATCAACAAACATGTGAGGAGCATACCTGAGTTGGGTGAACTTGAGTCCAGACTCTTGGACTGTCATCGAACCCTGCCTCAAATTCATAAACTCTTAAGCTTTTGCTTCCCTTAACTCTCTTGGGAAGAACCTTTCCAGAAAGGTCTCACTAAAGCATTCCCAAGTGATAGGAGTTGCATTTCTACCCCTTTTCTCTTTCCACTGAGTATACCAGATATGAGTTACATCCTTAAGTTGGTAAGATGCTACCAAAACCCGATCATTCCCAGTTACCTTCATCACTCCAAAGATCTTCTTGACCTCATCAATGAAGTTTTGGGGATCCTCACCAATCTGCGATCCTAAGAACTAAGGCGGATTCATCCTAACAAAATCACATACTCTAGCTGTAGCTGACCTAACATTAGCATTTGCCGAAACTAGAACCTTCTGATTTTTCTGGTTAGTCACACTCTAAGCCAACAACTGGAGAGTGTTCCGAAATTTAGTATTCGAAACTTCTTGATCTGGGAGTTGAGGAGCTGCATTTGCACTCCTAGCATTCACATTCCTTGTGTAAGCTATACAAGAAGGCATGACCTGAAGCGCATAACGAAGGATTAGGACAAGGAATTAGATCATACCTTATGCACGCTAAGAGTAACAAAGATATGGAAGTTTTACCTAAAACACTTTACAGCCTCCTTCTCATTAGATGTGGTGAACTTCACACCCATGAAAAGGACTTTACTTAGTGCGGCTTTTCATACATCCTAGGACACTTAAACCTAATGCTCTGATACCAAGTTCTTGTCACGGCCTGAGGATACCCCCTAGACGTGGACACAAAACCTAGGACCACGAGTGACCGTAAGCTAACCCTGCTGGCATATCATAAGCATATTAAAGCAAACTTAATCAATAAATACTGTGCGGAATCTAAATCATCATGTAAACTGAAATTATAGGGAATACCCATATACTAAATTTGAATATAAGAAAACTGAGAGTTTGAATACAAAAGAGAAATCAAACTCTAAGACTAAAGTTGAAACTAACTATGTCTCAAATAAAACCTCTACTGACTAAAAAAGTTGGGACATGCCCAAGCTATATCTAGTCGAACTGAAACTAAAACTAAAAGAAAGATAGATAAACATGTCTCTAGTCCTCAGAGAATGAGGACTCACAATTAATGTTGCTGAACTGAAGATCGGGAACCGTTCTATGTGTGATTTGACTGCTGAGGGCTTGAACTCACATCACGAGAAGATGTAGCGCAAAGTATGTGTCAGTACTTGAAAGGGACTGAGCATGAGGCATAGAGTAAAACTGAACAATAACATAACTGAACAAGCAATAAGGCAATAATATAATCTACACATAATAAGGATAATGGAAATACTGTACATGGCTAATCTGAATGCAATGACCAATTTATAACATGCTTAGACTGAAAACTATACTAAAACTGATAACATGGTCAATGCAATGGAATCTGACTGAACTGTATGGGAGCTACTAATAATCGACATAAAACCACATGAGCTAAATGTGGAGTCCCATGTATACACCCCATCGAGAGGACCCAATATACCCTGCCAGAGGTATGAGGCATGCTGGCGTGATCACTAAAATGATGCCCGCGGAAGGTACTTACAACCTACGGGGCATGTAGTTCTAGAACTTTGGGGTGACTGACCCTAGTCCACTCAGTATTAAGCTTCTCCCAATTGATTAAGTAATTAACAAATTATGACTGAAGTTCTGTAATACTATATAACTCAAAATACTTCCATGTAAACTAAGAATGCAACATTAATATACTGATAATAATGCAATCGAAACTAAGGCATGTTAATGTGTATAACTGAATTTACTGACCTAGCATGTGTAATTCATGAACATAGCTAGGGTTCTGATTTTATGCATGAATCTAGGCAAAATGATACTACAACATGATAATACGATTTGGATCATTCTATCAACTAAAACCCAACAATTTCTACCATTCAAGAAACCCTAGGTCTAGATAATATTAAGGGAATGAATACTCTGACTAAAATTTTGGGACCTAATGGGTTAAAGGAACCCACTAGTGAAATCCCACGTACCCGGTGATGAATTTCATGGAGAAATCTTTTGATTTCGGGGCTGGAACTGATGGAACCTTGTTGCGTTCTTGAACTAGGGTTCTTGACCTCTTTCTCCTCTTACGTTCTAATTTTTCTAAGGTTTGATGAATGATTTGACTTAGGTAAGTTCTAGTTATGCTTGTAGGCTAAAACTAACCAAAACCACGTAGTTTAGGGTCTAAACTACGTTGTTTAGGGGTCAAACGCATAAGGAAAAGACCAAAAGACCCTTGACATATCTGTTGTCGGGGTCACCGACGGACGGGACCGATGGACCGTCCATCGACTGACGGTCTGTGCTGGTCAATCGTCATTCGCGACTAGAGGCTGGGATCTGGGGGTCGGATCCACGGACGTGGACCACAATACGTGGTCTAACCTACGGTCCGTGGGTCCCGCCGTGGGTAAACACTTAGAGGAATTTTCTGGGGGCTTCTGGAGAAGGCTGCAGGTGACCATCCATGCACCACCAACACAGACCGTGGGTCACCCTACAGTCCATGGGTGGCAACCGTGGGTTGCACTTGCAGTTTCTGGAAAACTGTTGTTTTGTCTGTTTTCATATATAGGGTGTTACATATAGTCTACAATATCTCTCTTCATGCTGCTCCACCAATAATGATGCCTCATATTATAATACATCTTGTTGGTGCCTGGATCGATAAAATATCAAGAATCATGGTTTCACAAAGTATAAATTGTATCAAATTTCTAACTCTCGAAACACAAATACAGCAAGTAAATCACAATACCCAATCTAAATTTTAGAGAATCTCACCAGAATCACCCTCTAACACCAGATCTCAAAGATCCACCAACGTCTTATCCTTAAACTGATATAACGAACCTGATCAAGCAAGGGAGACTAATCCCTCATATACGCCTAGAATCTGAAATATCTAATAGAATTGTCCTATTAGCCAAGGACAGAATGTCCCAAGCTAAAGATCGCTCCAGTGTTGAAAGTAGGCTAGAATACCTATACTTACCACCTTCGAGCTCAAGGCATTCGCTACCATATTTACTTACTTAAATGAGAGAAAATAGATAGGTCGTAGTCCTTCAAGAGCTCAATCTAGTGGTGTTGCCTTGAATTAAGGTCCTTGTGGCTCATAATATACTGCAGACTCATGTGATCAGTTTAGATCTCACAACAAATCCCATAGAGGTAGTGCCTCAAGATCTTAAACGTAAAAACTACCGCCCCCAACTCCAATGCTTGAATGGGTTAGTTTCAATCATGTAGCTTAAGTTGCCTCAATGCAGAAGCAATAACCCAGCCCAACTGCATCAACACACAACCCAAACCAATGTCGGTTGCATAACAATACACTTAGAATCCCTCGCCCTCAACTAGAAAATTCAATATAAGAGTGGTGGTAAGCAAGTCCTTGACCTTTTAAAAGCTCTACTCACACTCCTGAGAACATTTAAAAGGAACATCAAGGGTGCTGCAATACTAGAGAAACCCTCCACAAATCGTCTGTTGTAGCATGTTAGACCGTCAAAGCTTTGAATCTTATTAATTGAAGTAGACTTAGCTCAATCACGATTGTCATATCTACCATGATGCCATCGTTGAACACTACGTACCCCAAGAATGCAATAGACTCAAGACAAAACTAGCATTTTGAAAACTTGGTATAAAGACGGTGATATCTCAAAGTCTGGAGAATAATCCTCAAATGTTGCTCATGATCACTCCTGCCCTGCGAGTATACAAGAATTTCATCGATGAACACTATGGCAAATGAATCAAGATAAGGCCTGAATTTCCACGTCATCAAGTCTATAAAGATGATAGGGGCATTAGTAGACCCAAAAGACATCATAAGGAACTCGTAGTAGACATATCGAGTCCTAAATAGAGTCTTATGGAAGAAAGACCAAAAAGGGAAAAAGAAGCCTTTACTAGGTATATTTGATGTAATGTGGGCATAACACCATTTGTTGATGGTTTAATATGTTTCATCCCACTTCAAGTACATTCATCATTCTTATGAAGAGAACACTTCTAATAGAAAACATACTAGGAGAAGGGAAACTAGAATAAGATTTTCATACCATAGAATCATCAAACATATTAGATTTTGACCGTCAAGCGAAACACTGTATCCAATTGTGTAATTAATTAATATTTAACTATCCTAGTCTTAATCGAAATAACTACATTAATAATTTAAGTCATAAATATCCAGTTTGATTAGTCATGAGACACTATAGACTATTTAAGAAGAGTGATACAACATGTCCTCATGGCATAAATAGTTTGTGATAATTTAGATAAAAACTGCGAAGACCGGATAGTTCAGGTAAACACTACCAGAATGTTTTAGATTTGTTTTTGATCATTTACTTTTTATAATTAGACATTGAAGTATTCGAAGTATAGTAGTTAAAGATATAATTATTTAAAAGGTAATAGGCATAAAAGGGTTAAAGGAGTACAACTAAAAGGATATACTCTACAATTTTGTTTATCTAATATCAAAAGTAATTGCTATGTAAGTATACATCTACGTAAATGAAAAATAATCAAATTCTAATATCCCACAACCAACAAACTCCATAGCCCACTTTACGTTGAACCTAGCATATATTATGTCAATTCTTATCAAAAAGCTGAAATACATCCTCGTAACTCATTCAAATATTTGAGATGAAAAATAGTGAAGGTTCCTTAAACATAAGGAAGCCAAGAAAAAAAAAAAATCAAGTGCAACTAAAAAAGACGTTAAGATAGGTGGATCAGGATCTGTCCTAAGCAAATAAAAGGAAAAAGAAGAATGATTGATTAAAAGGAACACACAAATGAAACTCTAATGTGTTACAAGAATTGACCATATAGTACCTTATTTAGCTTATGAAGGATTAAAAGGTAACTAATCAAAATAAAAAAGGACAATATTCAATTTCAAACTTATAAAATATTCAAAAAAGTCTGAGCATTTTGATTCTTTTAATTCATCCTAGAAGAATTGTCGATCAATAAACTATTGATGTATCAACTGAAAAGACAAGAAAGGAATCCAACAAAAATATAAATACAATATTAAAGTAATTTCCTCCTTTTTCTCTCACAAGAAATTTGAAACTCGGGTCAGTTGCAAATTAACAATATACACCACAACATATACGGACTAGTGCATTTGTACAATACACATATTAATCAATGTTTTATAAATCATGCTTGAAATATCCATTCTTTATCTGAAAGAGTAATAAGAAACATATTTTACCTCCCCTGATATTCAAAGTTATTGAGTACTACATAGATCCAAATAAATTGCACCCACACTAACCCTCCGGTGGGATAACCATTACTATAACCCAAACTAACAATTTTTATGAAAACTAAGCATTTAAAAATACGGAAGCAGGTTTAAATGACAATAAAAATGAAGTCACCATAAACTCCAAGGTTTTAACAAACAACTAACCAAACTAATGCGGAATAACAACCCCTAGAACCTGAACGTCATTGTACCAAAACTCTACTAACGACAAGTCTATGAACAAGGGGTACAACCCCGAAACTAAACAACACCTTAAACAAATAGTCTGAGTCCGAAAAGATTGGACTTAAACAAGAAAGATTCATGGCAGCCCGAAAGAACTGCGCACCCTTGAATTCGGTCACGCTCAATAGTCACCTAGTCGAGGTTTATTTCTCAATAAGGTCTTTTAACTGATCTTTCAACTCGGCTAGAGCGATTCTATATGGCAAAATAGAGATAGGATGAGTATCATGAAGAATATCTATACCGAAGTCTATTTCCCTCTCAGGAGGGACTCCGAGAAGATCATCTGGAAAGACTTCTTGAAACCCACTCACGATTGAAACTGAATGAATAGGTTGTGTCTCAACACTAGAGTCATTAACTTCGACTAAGTGATAGACACACCCCTTGGAAACTAACTTTCTCGCCTTAAGGTACGAAATAAAATGACTCAGTTTAGTTCATTTCTATATATTTCAGTATTTTCATCATGTTCAAATTATATCATTGCTCAGTATGCTTTGTTCATTTTATATGTTTTTCCAGCTTTATCCTATCTTGCATGCTCAGTACCTTCCAAAACTGACGCATACTCTGCGCTTCATTTTTTTGTAATGTAGTTTCAGGTCTCCAACATTCTGATCACGCGTAGATCGGTTCCCGATCCACATTCAAAAATATCAGTGACAATAGACATGTTTTCATATTGAGTCTTTCATTTCAGTTTGAGTTTTTTTTAGGGTAAGCTGGTGACATGTCCCAACAGCTCTAGTCAGTTAGAGGTTTTTTCATACATAGTTTTAGATTCAGCTTTAGCATTTGAGTGATTGTTTAGTATCACTAAACTCTTATTTAGTATTTGAATATTTTAGACTAGTTTTGGTATTCCCCACTATTAGTTATAATTTGATTTAGCTTCCGCATTAGTTCATATTTTCATAGATATGTTTAGTTTGCATATGATATGTCAGCTCAGGGTTAGCTTGGGGTCATTCATGATCCTAGGTCCCGTGTTTACATCCAGGGGATAGCCTCGGGGAATGACAGAATATCTTTTTGCAACATGTTGAGCTCTATCCCTTTTGATACTTTCATCAACATTGTACATTTTGAAAATCTACTTTAGCTCGATAACATTCTTCCCTTTAGGAAAATAAACTAACTCCAAAGATTAGTTTTTCTCAATGGCTTGAATCTCTTCAATCATTGCATTTTGCCACATAGGTTGATTTGCAGCTTCTTCATAAAATGTTGGTTCAGCAGCTAACAAGGAAAAACTACAAGATGCATAAACATCTTTCAATGAAGAAAAATATATCGGTAGCGTTTTGCTGGATGAAGCCGAAGATTGAGAATGAGACCTTGTTGGAATAAAATTGTTATTGTTGTTACTAAGAGTAGAAAGATTAGTATTACCATTAGAAGGAGGGGAATGATCAGATCATGTTGATTCAAAAATTGTAGCATGTTTTCCTTCTGATTGAATAGGAATATGGACTACTGAATCTTCTTTCTTTCCATTCCACTACTAGGCTGCTTCTTTATTAAAAAGAACATTCCTGTTGATAACCACTTTGCCAATAGTTAGATTATATAGTTCATATTCTCTGGATTGATGACTATAACAAATAAAAATGCATTTCTCATATTTTTCATCTAGTTTAGAACGTACATTAACCAAAGCATTAGCTAGGTGTTTGAATTATAGTTGGCAAGCTCATTTGAGTCTGCCTTTCACATTCAATGAATCACTGAGTAGCTATTTGTTCGCCTTTTAAGTCTTCATATATTATACAAGTCCTATCACCTTCAGTGATGGTAATTCTATTCACCTATCACATCCAGTGAGTTGTCATTCTGCTCATTACTTCACCAACCTACTTTGAACATCTTTAATTGCGAGCATTGTCACTTTATGCGAGGTCAAACCACTTGAGAAATCCGCCCTTCTGGTTAGACGACTACCAGTGTAGAGTTTACACTTCTTTAAAAAAAAATTACCATTATTCCAAGTATTAATCCTTGCCTTGTCCCTTAGCCTTCATGGCTGCAAATCATCAAAATATCATTAAAATTAGGCATTGAGGACACTAATTATTCAACAGGTCACACAAATAACATGAAATAATGTCACACTTAAGAATCCAAAACTAAGCAAAGGCGTCCAGCAAAATGCGAGTTTTACCTAAAACAAAGACCCCCAATGTTTTCACTCCCTACTGCATAACCTCAATTATTCTTGCTGCACAGGTTGAATCACCCAATATTGAGCAACCTCACCATTTGTCCAAAGGATATCAAAAGGGAAAATATACCTGGGGCTAAGGTCGCCCCGCCTCCACAATCTTATCACCCCATTTATGGGTGACACACAGAGGTAAATCTAAGTTGTTATTAGCCTATCGTGAATCAAGCGCAACTGGTCCAAGGCCTCTTGAACAAGTTTGTACCACATAGCCTAGGCTCTGTAGATTCATACCAACCAATTGAAAAGCGACAACACCTACAATATAAGGCCTTGAACGGGGCCATCTGAATATTAGAGTGGTAACTGTTATTGTACGTGAACTCCACCAGAGGAAATAACTAGTCCCAATGACCTCCAAAATCTAAAACACAAGCAGACACTATGTTCTAAAGAACCTAAATAGTACACTTCAATAGTCTGCTGGTCTTCGAGTGGAAAGATGTGCTAAAGTCAACATGGGTGCCTAACTCTCTAAAAGGTCTTTCAGAAGCTAAAAGTGAACTAAGAACCCCGATTTGAGATAATAGACATAGGCACACCATGAATACAAACCACCTCCCAAATATATAAACAAGTAAGCCTCTCAGTGCTAAATGAAGACTGAACAGTGAGGAAGTATGCTGACTTGGTCAATTAATCAACTATGACCCAAATGTTTTCAACAACTATAGATCTTCGAGTTAGACCCGCAACAAAGTCCATAGTAATGTGATCCTACTTTCACTATAGAATGGGGTATCTCTAAAACTCATCACAAGGGCTTCAAATGCTTGCCCTTCACCTACTGGCAACACAAGAACCGGGAAATTTAGTCTAAAATATTTCTCCTCATGCTGCTCCACCAATAATGCTGCCTCAAATCATAATATATCTTCTCGGTGCCTGGATGTATAGAATATCTAGGATCATGGGCCTCACGAAGTGTAAATTTAATCCAATTCCTAACACTGGAAACACAAATACGGCAAGTAAATCTCAATACCCAATCCAAATTTTAGAGAGTCTGTCTAAAATCACCCTCTGACACCACATCTCAAAGATCCACCAACGTCTCATCCTCAAACTGATGCAACGAACCTGATTAAGCAAGGGAGACTGATCTGTTATATACTCCAGAATACACCTAAAATCTGAAATATCCGATAGAATTGTGCTATTGGCCAAGGACAGAATGCCCCAAGCTAAAGGTCGCTCCCGAGTGGAAACTAGGCTAGACTACCCATACTCGTTGCCTTCCAGCTCAAGGGTTCACTTGCCTAAATGATAGAGAATAGATAGGTCATAGTCCTTCAAGAGCTCAATCCAATGGCTTTGCCTTGAATTAAGGTCCCTTTGGCTCATAATATACTGAAGACTCATGTGATGAGTTTAGATCTCACAACGAATCCCATAAAGGTAGTGCATCAAGATCGTAAGCGCAAAAACTACCATCCCCAACTCAAGTCATGAGTGGGGTAGTTTCACTCATGTAGCTTACGTTGCCTTAATGCATAGGCAATAACCCAGCCCCACTTCATCAACACACAACCCAAACCAATGTCGGATGCATCACAATATACTTTGAATCCCTCGCCCTCAACTAGAAAAGTCAATATAGGAGCGGTGGTAAGCAAGTCCTTGACCTTTCGAAATCTCAACTCACGCTCATTGGAACATTGAAAAGGAACATCTAGAAGAGTTAATCGCGGCAAGGGTGCTGCAATAGTAGAGAAACCCTCCACAAACCGCTTGTTGTAACCTGTCAATACGACAAAACTTTGAATCATATTAACTGAAGTAGACCTAACTCAATCATGATTGTCGTATCTACCATAATGCCATCGTTGAACACTATGTACCCCAAGAATGCAACAGACTCAAGACAAAACTAGCATTTAGAAAACTTGGCATAAAGACGGTGATATCTTAAAGTCTAGAGAATAATCCTTAAATATTGCTCATGATCACTCCTGTCCTGCGAGTATACAAGAATATCATCGATGAACACTATGATAAATGAATCAAGATAAGGCCTGAACTTCCACGTCATCAAATCTATAAAGGTGATAGTGGCATTAGTAGACCCAAAAGACATCATAGGGAACTCATAGTAGCCATATAGAGTCCTAAATAGAGTCCTAGGGAAAAAATACCAAAAAGGGAAAAATGAAGCGTTAACTAGGTCTACTTAATGTAATATGGGCATAACGCCATTTGTTGAAGGTTTAATATGTTTCATTCCACTTCAAGTACATTCATAATACTTATGAGCAAACACTTCTAATAGAAAAAATACTAGGAGAAGGGAAACTAGAATACGATTTTCATATCATAGAATCATCAAACATAGTAGATTTAGACCGTCAAGTATCCAATTGTGTAATTAATTAATATTTAATTATCCGAGTCTTAATCGAAATAACTACATTAATGATTTAATTCATAAATATCCAGTTTGATTAGTCATGAGACACTATAGACTATTTAAAAGAGTGATAAAACATGTCCTCGCGGCATAAATAGTTAGTGATAATTTAGATGAAAACTGCAAACACCAGATCAGGTAAACACTACCAAAATGTTTCAGATGTGTTTTTAATCATTTAATTTTTATAATTAGACTTTGAAGTATTCAAAGTATAGCAGTTAAAGATATAATTATTTAAAAGGTAAGAGGCATAAGAAGGCTAAAGGAATACAACGAAAAGGATATACTCTACAAGTTTTTTTTATCAAAATCAAAAGTAATTGCTATGTAAGTATACATCTAAGTAAATGAAAAATAATCAAATTGTGATATCACACAACCAACAAACTCGATACCCACTTTACGTTCAACCTAGCATATATTATGCCAACTTTGATCAAAAAATTGAAATACATCCTCCAAGTAACTCATTGCAATATTTGAGATGAAAAATAGTACAGGTTCCTTAAACATAAGAAGGCCTTGGAAAAAAAAAAATCAAGTGGAACTAAAAAAGACGTTAAGATGGGTGGATCATGATCTATCCTAAGCAAATAAATGGAAAAAGAAGAATGATTTATTAAAAGGTGTTGGTTTTTTTTTTTAAATGGGGTAGCACAAAAAGATTGAAAATGTCTCTCAATGGATTGAAATGACTCTCAATCTATTGAATTAAGCATTGAGGGGCTTTAAATAACCAACATAAAACACATAATCTGCATAATTTAAAATTTAAACAACCTAAAATATCTCAACAACATAAACAAACTAACTAAAATTCAAAATTCAAAATTATCCAAACTAAATAACTTATTTAGCTAAAAGTTACTGTAGTAACTAAAAGCAAACTTCACCACTCCTCCTTTGCTTTAGTTACTGCAATTGAAAAAAATGCTTCTCCTCAATTTTTGCTTCGGTAGTTCATGCTGGATTTTTTCATTGTTTTTGAACTTGCAAAATTTCTTCTTTTTTCTTTTTCTTCTTTTGATTTAGTTCTTCAGAAACACATGCGATGACATAGTCTTGTGAAGAAGTTTTTTGAAAGTGCTTTAATCTGAACTTTTGTATGATTTGCATAGAGAGGTTGTAAGGGTTTTTCTTCCATCACAACATCACATATCACATAGGTTTTAAAATATGACTTTATTCTCACCAAATTTGATAGTTTGTCAAGTTTTGGGGCATTCAAAGAGAGATCGTTGCTTGCCATTATTTTGGTTAAAAAATGATTTAGAAAAGCCTATGCGTTGAAAAAAGCATGAGTTGGAAAGGTAGCCTTGATGGGTTAAAATGGATAGCCGTGATGGATTAAAAAATGTAGCCCTTACGGGTTAAAAATGTATGGTAGTTCTTTGGAAGATTTCACAGATCCCTTAAGATCAATGAAGCTCTTGATACCACTGTTGGTGTATTTTTTTTTTAAATGGGGCAGCACAAAAAGATTGAAAATGTCTCTCAATGGAATGATATGACTTTCAATAGCTTTCAATAATTTTATTAAGCATTGAGGGGTTTTAAATAGACAACACAAAACACATAATCTGCATAATTTAAAATTTAAACAACCTAAAATATCTCAACAATATAAACAAACTAACTAAAATTCAAAATTCAAATTTATTCAAACTAAATAACTTATTTTGCTAAAAGTTACTGCAGTAACTAAAAGCAAACTTTAACAGAAGGAACACACAAATGAAACTCTAATGTGTTACAAGAATTGACCATATAATACCTTGTTTGGATTATGAAGGATAAACAGGTAATTAATCAAAATATAAAAGGATAATCTTTAATTTCAAACTTATAAAAGACTCAAAAAAAGTCTGAGCATTTTGATTGTTTTAGTTCATCCTAGAATAACTGTCCATCAATGAACTATTGATGTATCAACTGAAAAGACAAGAAAGGAATCCAACAAAAAACTAAATACAAAATTAAAGTAATTTCCTCTGTTTTCTCTCACAAGAAATTTGAAACTCAGGTCAGTTGCAAATAAACAATATGCAACACAACATATGCTGACTAGTGCATTTGTAAAAGACACATATTAATCACAGGTTTATCAATCATGCTGGAAATATCCATATTTTATCTGAAAGAGTAATAAAAAACATATTTAACCTCCCTGATATTCAAAGGTATTGGGTACTACATAGATCAAAATAATAAATTGCACCTGCCAGCCATCAAGAAATCCAATATCTAACCAAAAAAAAGAAAATGAAATCCAATATCACTATGATCTGATATTTTTCACTACCTAAGATTCAAACTAAGTGAACTTTGACTAATGTTTTAAAACAATTCACCCTTTTACAACAAGAATTGCAACAGACGATACTTTTTAAATAAGAAATCACTATAATGTATCCAAAAAGCTAAACTTCAACTTTTGAAATTGAATAATATTATATATTTGGCCCCTAAAAATAGTCAACCTAAGTAGGATTATTAACCAATACCAAACAAATTGGGACATATATAGGAGAACGTTGAAGAAACAGAAAGGCAATATAAAAATTTAGCTTTCATAGTTTCCAAATTAATTTAACATGTATGCATTGATAATGAAAATGTTACGTAAATTACATTTTATATATCCAAAAATAGTATTATTCATTTTATCAATGTATATAAGCTAAATTATTTCCAAATGAGAAGCTAGATACATAATTGAAGTAATGAAGACATATTTACTGAAAGCTTATCGTTGTTGCTTCTTTTTGGAGCCTAAGGGTCTCCCATGGAACATCTGAACAAGATTTTCTAAAGCAACAACACTAGAATCTACATGATTAACCAGTGGGGTAAGAGAGTGACCCAAAGCAAAGTTTCCATTAACATAAGACTTCCTCGACCGAGACCTCTCTTTTTCTTAAATCCAACAGCACCAACTGATTTATCAGAGTGATCAAGATAAGGTTTGAGTTTTTCCTTGAAATATAATTAAAAGGAAATGGAATATTATATTGTTGCGGTTATTGGAAAATGGTGTTTGGGAATAAAAAGTACGAGCTGAGTTATTCTCGTTGGTGGGGTTGATCACATGTTGTTGTTGGTAGGGTAAGGGTGTTTGGGATGGAGGTGCTGCCACTGTTTCGTGGCCAGGTGGGGTGGTGGGGTAGTAGAAATTGGGGTGGGTGGTGTGCTAGTGGTGATTCTTAGGAATCCACGATACATAAAAGAATTTATAATAAAAGATATTGTTTTCACTATCGTTCTACTAAAAACCTTTGTAGAGTGGAAAGAAAACAAAGGAGAAAGGTAAAAGAGGAGAGAAGAGAATATTTACAAATTGTAGGGTTTTATTGATAACTTTATATTTAAGTCATCATTTAACCATGGATTCAAAATTATATTTTGAAAATTTATCTTCAAATGAGGTATTGATTCCTGGTCAGAATCATAACCAATCAAAAGTTGTTAAATGTTCAAAACAACATGTCTTTCCCCATCACAAGAAATTTCATGTGCTTGATGACAAACATAAACCAATCAAAATGAGAGAAAGGGTTTGGTTACACCTAGATTGCATAATCCTAAAATTATAAATGGAAAAAGAATTAAAATATACACCAAAAGTATTTAAGCTAGTGTTTGACCTATATGTTTTGAATTATAAACTTGCCGTTGTCTTTATTTATTTAAATATAATGTGTTAGAGAGTTATAATGTGATTGTATTTGAAACTAAAAGCTCTTTTCCTATAACACCATATCATGGGGTGTATTTGAATATAGCTCCGCAAGTTTTATGATTATGAGGTTCACTTATTGAGTTTTAAAGTATTCACACTTTATTTATTCATACCGCAATTGATTAATGAATAAAGATTTGTCTTTTGGTTCCCTAATTGGATTAGTACAAGTGTTATCATGACTAGGGTGACTTTGGCGTCATTACAAAAAAAACATAACGATGGTGGAAAATTATATTTTTCTCATTTTCAATCCATGATTCAATGGTGGGGAAGGGGGGGAGGAATCAGATTAATATCCTATTGTAATTCACTACTAAAAAATTGTCAAAAAACGACGACCAAAAGCGACGGACTGCGTCGCTTTTTTGGTCAAAATTGACGGAAAAGCGACGCAGTCACTCGTCGCTTTTCAAAAAGCGACGGACAACGTCGTTTTTCAGAAAGTGACGGACAACGTCGTTTTTCAGAAAGCGATGGACTGCATCGCTTTTAGAGACGGACTGCGTCTCTTTTAGCGACGGACTAAGTCGCTTTTCGACTATTTATTTTTTTGAATTTTTTTTAAAAAGCGACGGAGTCCGTTGCATTATTTTAATTTTCATTTTTTTTAAATTTCTAAAGGGCGACGCAGTCCGTCGCTTTTCTGGAAATTTATTTTTTGAAAATCCTAGAAAAGCGACGGATAAAAGGACACTGTCCGTCGCTTTTCTGGAAATTTTATTTTTAAAAACCCAAAAAAGCGACGGAAAAAACCACGCTGTCCGTTAATTAAATTAGGCACATGTTTTAAAACGAGTTTATTTTATATTAAGATTAGTGACGCCCCTGGTCGCCACAAATACTCTTTTTCTATATAAAAAAAAATAGGCAACATCATTTTTTTAGTAATATTGCACAAATGTATTACAAAAATCCATTTAAAATAAAAGAGAGCTAAAGATATCTCAATCAATGATATGGTAAATTTTTATAATTCATAGTCACAACATATAGTTACTGTGCACACACATGAAAAGCACATATAACAGAACAAAAATAAAAAGTTCTACGGCTAGAATACATTCCACCTTGAATACGTCCTTCGAATGAAATTAACAAACTCTCAGCTCCTCGCCAAGTGTTAATCCTTTATACGGTTCCATAAAATGGTGCATCATTTTCCTTTGTGCATATTTAGAACAAGATCAGCTATTACCTACAAAAATTCAAGAACTATTAGACTGCATATTTAGATGAATTGCTGATAGTGCAAATTCTATGTTTTATAGAGTTGCTTCCACTACTTTCTATTTGAATATTTAAATTAAATTTAGTTTTTTTGAAGCATCCATTACTAGTCCAGGAGAACAAGTGTGTTGCCAACAAACTATTCAAACTCTTCTATTGAGCAAAAAATTCAAATAAGGTGCTTTAAAAATAGCAGAAATTAATTTATTTTTCAGTCATATCCAATGTATTTTCAACTTAATTGCATACCAATACAGCTTTCAACAACAAGTTTTTCAAACATCTTTTCTCGTCATGCCTATAATATGGTCAAGACAGTCCAAGAACAAGACAGTATGTAGTAAAGGGAGTAAAATCAGTTTGACTAGTAGGTAGGGCAATGGATTTTCCACGAATAAGTTAAACAGTCTATATATCAATTTATAAGAAAAATAAAATAGTTCCCACTTCATCTTGATTTTGAACTTACCAAATTTTAAGAGTATATGTATATGAGTGTATAGCCTTCTCTTCCAGATACCCAACAACTCTTGTTCAAGCTTTGGTGATAGCAAGTAAAGCACGAAATCAAAATTGAAAACGACTAAATGCACGACAATAACTAACAACCTCTCATACCAAATTATAAAGTGCTGAATATTAGACTGTGATAGACATAACCATGGATAGTGAGGATTCATATTATTAATCTCAAATAGCTTGGTGTATATTATCTTTTACACTGAACACATTAGCTGCCTGCCGTATGAAGATGCATGTTGTTTAAACATTGTTTCAGATTTTTTTCATGGATTTCCCAAACCTTGTAAAACAAAATCACAAGAACTACAACGTAATCGAATTTGTTCATCACCTTAAGTAGACCCAAATAAAAGCACTACCTCTATTTTAGGACAAAATAGTACAACTACTTAACAATCCCGTGAGATTTTTGCACAAAATCTAAGTCCATTGATTTATTTGACCAAGGTTAAAGTTGCAGCACAAAAAATGGAGCAGCAACAGATCACATAGAAACTAATTGCAATACAATAACAAAATTGAAAGTCCTAGACTAGAGTTGTTACTTAGTTTCTAATCGTGTCATCCAAGATTTTACTAAGTTGTTCCGTTAAATTTTTGAGAGATAGAGCAATAGGTGGACCATAAACCTAGTAGCTTCTTAAACTTTTTGGCAGCAATAACAGTTGTAGTATGTGAATGAGAAAGTGATAGTTTTATCATACTAAACTCTATTTCAAATTAAAGAAGGCAAGCAATAAAATTTTAAATTCGGAAAGACTATATCTTTAGAACTACAACAAATGCTAACCAAAGGAAAAAAAGAGAGAACACATTAATAGCAAACCTCAGCTTTCCTTTAAAGAAGATTATCTCACCCAACAAGATTATAATTAAGTTAACCTACATGAAATAAAAACAGAACAAAACTGAAAATAAGAACACTAAAATAGGGATAACATTACTTATATAACTAAACCAAAGACTAAACTAAACTAAGATAATTTACACGACACAAATGATACACAGAACTAAAACTACTAAGGCAAGAATGAAATTACAGCTACACATCAGTGGAACAATGCAAACATTAAACTTAATCTATTGTAATATTGAAATTTAAACAAAAAACACATAGAGATAAACAAAAATCCAAAAGTGCAATAAGATTACCTTTCTGAAACAGCTAACTATGCTGAGCTGGACGAGCTTCGCGGTGACATATCACAAATTGTACATGAAAAAATTAAATCAAGATTCTACAAATTTTAGGTCGAACAATTGATTTGGGACAGATTTGAAATTATAAATACATTTCGGAAAACTCTTGCCAACAGAAGATATGTTCAAAAAATCAAAATAAAGCGCTCAAAAGAAAAAAATGGAAGTGAAGAAGTACCATTTTGAGGTCTCTTGTCGAAACTTCATATGAAGAAATGCCATTTTGACTAGGGCTGGGCATTCGGTAATTCGGTTCGATTTCGGTTTTTTTTTTCGATTTTTTCGGTTTTCTGTTCTTGTACCACACGTACTGAACACCGAACCGAATTATTTCGGTTCGGTTTTTTTAGTTCGGTTTTTTTTTAGGACCTGTTTGGTGAGCTTTTAAAATTTTGTAATTTTTTTGTTTGATTTTTCAGCTTAATGGGCAAAAAATAAGTGGTCCTTAGATTAATTAAATTAGTAGTGCATCGTTTTTGTGGTGCTGCCTGAGTGTTGGTCGACTGGCGGCTGCTGCTTGCTGCTTGCTGCCAGTCTGCTGCTGCATGCTACCGCTGAGCTGCTGCGTGCTGCGTGCTGGACTGTTGCGTGCTGCCTGCTGGCCTGCCGCTGATCGGTCGGTCGCTGGTCGACGCCGGAGCCCGGAAGTGGAAACTGGAAAGTGGGAAACTGAACGATGTGCGGGCTGCGGCAAATTAGATAAGTTTGAACTTTGAAAGTGCTCTGTCTCTTTGACCTAATTTACCTATAAAATATAAATTATTAAATTATAATATTCATTATTTAATATTAATATATATTATAATATAATATAATATTATTTCGGTAAACCGAAAAATACAAAAATTACATACCGAAAACCGAACCGAAATACCGAAAAATACAAAAATATATATCGAAAACCGAACCGAAAACCGAAATACCGAAACCGAAATAATTCGGTTCCGTTCGGTTTTTCGGTTTTTCGATGTTTATGCCCAGCCCTAATTTTGACACATCTTTAATCGTACTAGGTGAGTTTTCGTCGAGCTTTGCCAAAATCAAGGATAGAATTTCAGCAAAACTTGAAGGGGACAGCATCGTTGGTTGAGGAAAATTGGGGCTGCTTGTCTTTGCTTCTGGTGTGAAAATGAAGAGGTAGAAATTAAGGATTTAGGGTTAAAAGGGCTTAGTGGTTTGGGCAGGATCCATTCTTGTTTTTCTTAAAAGACATATCTATCCTTTTGCATTATAAATCTAAACCATATGTTGAAAATGTTGGAAAATTAATACTGATTTGAAATAAAAATCGAGATAATTAATTAATTATTCAAACTTTCCAATTTAATGAAATAGAATAATTATTTACAAAAATAGAATAAATATAGTTCTTAAATTCTGAATGACTTTATTTTGACAAAATGAAATACGTGTTTGGCGAAATTTTTAATTTTGACATAAATTATTTTTTAGAATTAATAAAGTATATATATATATAATCTCACCTTATTTTAGGTTGAAGAAACTTTATTAATTAATTAAATATGGATGGACAAAAATTAAATATCGATAAGGAGTATCTTTATTATCATTATTAATATTCATTTTATATTTTAAAATTTAAGAAAATATGTCAATAAACTAGTTATTTGTGTAGTATGTAGACTAAATATTATTATACATGTGAAATTACTTCATGTACTTACGAATCCTAATTTAAAACATGTGCTTAACATACATACATACACACACACACACATATATATATATATATATATATATATACCAAACACATATAGACGTGTGTCTGTTAATTAAAAAAATTAAACATTTGCGAACGAACATAAAAATTTTCAAATAATAATATTATTTTTTGATATTTCTCTGCATTTTTGCATGAAAATAAATTGACGAAAGTTCTTTGATTTTCTTTCTTAAACATTCAATCAAATTAAATAACACTACTTATTTATTTTTTCTTATCATCTAGGCTATCTAAATTTAATGCAAATACTCACTTTTAATTTTTAATATAAATCAATACGAATAAAAAAACTCATCTTCAAAAAGACTCGATTGACTTAGTTAATAACACTACTAAAAAAAGACTCTTGTTCATTGCTAATAACACTACTAAACAATGTTACAACTCGACTGACTTTGTTATAAGGTTGTCAGTGATTTTAAAGAAAGAAAATCAACACAATTTCGCCGGTTATTTTTCACACAAAAATACATAACACTCTTAAAAAGAAATTATTATTTTTTAAAAAGAATTATTTTTTGTTAATTTTTAATTTTTTAACTAAAATTAAATGACACATGTTGATTTAAAATAAGAAGTTTCAATTGAAGAATATATATAAAAATAAATAAATCATAAAAATAGTATTTCGTGTTAAAATGGAACATAAAAAATGGAGTTCAAGGGTTAAAATGGAACAAGACTAAGATAAAGTGTCAAAATGAAAAATGTGGACAAGTTAGAGGGGTTGTATATGTGTTTGGCCATATATATAATTAGAAGGTATATAATTTAAATTTATAAAATTAACTTGATCGATAAATTAAATTTATTAAATTAAACTTTTGTTGATGTGTAGTTAAATTATATATATATATCGATCAAGTTAATTTTATAAATTTAAATTATATACCTTCTAATTATATAAATTTAATTTTATTGATCAACAAAAGTTTATCAATATCAAATTTAATATATAAATATCCTTTAATTGATCATCGATATTTCTTTAATTGATAATGTATTTCATATCTGAACCACTAATATATAAGACTTGATTTGTTAAACTACTCGAGGAATATATATATATATATATATATATATATATATATATAAAATTAATCAATGTATTTCATACTCCGATGAAGTATCATTTACATGTCATCATAATTAGGAGGTGATCACTACACTTGACATCCATTCAAGATCGAACGTATATAATAATACTATCTCGCATTTCATACTGGAATGAATTATATGTTAGCTCTTCACCTCTACTACATCATGACATGAGATATTAAGTTTATGATTAGACGACGGACTGATAGGATTTGTACATTACTCTATAAATATAAGTATAATTATCTCCTAATTCATATCAACGTAGTTTCATACTCTAAATATGGATTATAGATATTTTTTTTTTTATTTCACGAATTCTAACATTTTATTTGTAAAAGTATACAAAATTGTTACACTTTTTGAACAATTAATCGTAGGTGTAAAATGAAAATTAAATATTATGCACAATAGCAAAATTATGATTAATAGGAATATTTTAAACATACCGACCTCCGGATGTCGCTTTTATTAAAAGTAATTAGATATAATAAAAAATATCGACCTCATGAGGTCGGTATCACATTAAATTTTAAGATAAATAAAAAGTAATCATGTTAATTAAATAATATTGACATCGGGAGGTCGGTATTTTATACTAAATTATTTTTTAACTTATATAAAACCGTCATTCGGAGAACGATTTATTTAAAGTTAATTGAAAATATTAATTTATTACATACTATTTAATTTTACCGACATCTGAAAGTCGGTATTATAATTTTTTTTGTTTTTCATTTTACACAAAACCATTATCCGGAAGACGATTTAAATAAAATTAAATCAAAATATTTCTCAATTTTATTATTTTTATATGGAGAAATGGAGAAAATCGCGTCTGCTAGTGCATATATTTTTAAAAAAGCGACGGACAACGTCTCTATGTCCGTCGCTTTTTAAAAAAAAATGTTTGACCAAAAAGCGACAGACTAAGAGACATTGTCCGTCGCTTTCATAAAATATTTGACCAGCTATTTTGACCAAGAAGCGACGGACATAAAGATGTTGTCCGTCGCTAATTTAAAAAATAATTAAACAATTAAAATTAATAAAAAGCGATGGACGGCTTGACTTTTTTTAAAATAATAAATAATTATTTTTAATAAAAACCAACGGACTTCGTCACTATCTATATAAAATAATTAATTAGCAAAAATACCCGAAAAAAGTGACGGACTAAGCGATGCCGTCCGTCGTTTTTAACAAAAATTAATTTTAAAAAAAATTAATTAAAAAGCGACGGACTAAGAGACGCTGTCCGTCGCTTTTTAAAATGTTTGACTAGATATTTTGACCAAAAAGCGACGGACTAAGAGATGCCGTCCGTCGCTTTTTTTAAAAATTAATTAATAAAATAAAATAAATTTAAACGACGGACAGCGTGGTTATTGTTTAATTTGTAAATAATTATTTTTAATAAAAAGTGACGGACTAAGAGATGCAGTCCGTCGCTTTTTGTAAAATAATTTTAAAAATTATTATTTTAATTAAAAAGCAACGGACGGCATCTCTTAGTCCGTCGCTTTTTTGGAGCGACGCTGTCCGTCGCTTTTTCTTCCGTCGTTTTTTAACAGTTTTTTAGTAGTGATTTTTCTCAAAAGAAAGATCGAAGTAATCTTTTTTTGTCAGATTTTTAGGATTGGTCAATATAAATTTCATTTTTTTTCAATCTTGAACTCATTAGTATAGATGGAAATATTTACTATGTGCAAGCATGAATTATTAATTTAAATAATTAATTGATAGATTTTTTTTTCTTTTTTATTGTATGTTCAATCTATTACAAAAGATGAAAGAGAAAAAGAATACCAATAAGAAGAAGAATTTTGATGAATACAATGAAGGCAAGTCTTAAAAGGACCAAGATGGACCTTTACAAGAAGATACTACCTAGTAAACAAAAGCAAAAAGTTATACATGATACAAATAATTGATGCTAGAAGTTAAATTTAAAATTTTCAAAGTATCAGTAATATTAATAATTTAGTAAAGAATAAATACTTAATTAATAATTTATAGACGGGTGCACAATGTAATTTGGACAACTAAAGAGAACGAGGGGAGTAGTTTGAAACTTTTGTTGAAAGAGGGGGAACATGAAGAGACTACCATGTATAACAAGAATTACCAAATGACAAGAGGGAGTTGCTCGGATGATGAGTTGATGCTTATCGTGACCAACAACACTAACGTACGGTATGAGTGTCTACGATCGACGATAGTATAGTAACCCAACTAAAGGTTGGGGTCGTGTCCCAAGGGAGTGGTTTTGAGAATTGATAGAAAAATAAAATTTAGCTCTAACTAGTTGTAGCTAAAGACATTAATGAACAAAAACATGGTAAAATAAAGTGGGTGACACAAAAGTGTCAAATATCAAATTTGGGGTTTTGTCACATTTAGTAAAAATAGCGAAAATTACCAAGAAAATGAAGTATGGGGAAATGTTCTTGGGGTGTAACCGCAATACAAGTTGAGATAAGTAGTTGGGTACATGCTTTTGAAAAGAAATTTGTAAGATAATAGTGACTAGGCTAAGCTATATATAGAAATAAGTTCCCTCTCGGGCAACTTACCCCGTTTCAAATGCATTCCTCTCAAACACCCATTTGCCGCATGAAGACCAGCCTACGCCTTACCCCACTCGCTCTCTTGAGCTGAATGTTAGGGTATGAGACTAGGGCTCACCATCTCGGGCTGAACCTCATCTCGACCCACTCCTTAGGCCATCAGTCTAGTGGTCTTGGTTTCGTGACCTCCCTCTCGGGCAAGCCGAAAACACATGGGTGGCTTTGTATTTACAACTACAAACTCTTTAGATTAAACCACACCCACTAGGTGAAATCACCATTAAACTACATCTAACCTATCAGCAAGCAAGACCCAACAATAATATCAACACATATTTACTAAATCACACCCCAAGAATGGGGAGTTTTAGCCACACATCAAGAAATAACAAAATACACCTAAATTGATAGTAAAATCAAATGGGTATAAGAAATTAAATCTTGATTTAACCAAAAGGAAGAAGAATGGAGAAGACCCACTTCCAACTTGGGGAAGATGAAATCCTTCTCTCTTCAAGTCTCCCACAAAACCCTCTCCAAACTTGAGAGAAAAATATCCAAAAAGTACTATTCTATTCTGGAAATTAAAATAAAAGTTCGACTCCCAAAAAATTAATAACAAGTTTAGTATTTATAGACTTCAGAAAATAGCGTTGGTGGATCTTTCGGTGAAGTTAGTCGATGTCACCGAATGACTCAGTGACTCGCCCTTCTTTTGATTCATAGACGTTTCATGCTTGTCTTCAGCATCTTCACAATCTGGACCAATGGACGGTATAGTACTGCTTTGCAAAAATATTTGGCGAAGCGCCGACTGCTCCTTTTATCGCCTTCTTGATCCTTCTCCTTCAGGGCTTCGTGTACTGGAACAAAGGGCGAAGTGAATCCCTTCGGCATATTGCCAAGTGTGCTTGATGATGCTCAGGCTTCAGCTTATTCGTTCTTTTTAGCCCTTTTGTTCCTTTTTGCGCCTAAGTGTCCATGCTTTCACTAAAACTTCAAATACCTGAAACTTAAGAGTTTTCATCAGATATTTAGACAAAATAAGCATTTGAGGACACTATTCTTATCAAAACAAACCCCTAAATGAGTCCAATTTGTGGATTCATCAACACACCCAACTTAAACTTTTGCTTGTCCTCAAGCAAACTCAAGTTCAGCCATTCAAAAAGGGTATCTCAAACAGTGCTACACAAGACTCAATCATGAACATACAAAACAAGACTCAAATTACTTATGCAAAGATCAATTGTGTCCTCAAAGATTCAAGTTGTGACACACCATTACCAGAGATTCTCATGCCTCGCAATACTTTCTACTTGTGCAAGTTCAAGCTCAACAAAAAGTATCTAAATGCCCTCATATGAAGTATGATTCCATATTCACACACAGAGGTTAATCAATTCAAGATCAGGAATACGATGCAATGATCACACTAAAAAAGAGGAACACAATGTATGTTTTCACCCATAGGTTTGCCTTTATTTTCCAATCGACTTTCGATTTGGTTTATTCAAGATCAAAGAGGTCTTTCTAAGGCTTGTAATGGGGATGAGTGCAAAGGTATGGTCATTTAGGCTCAGTGGCTCCTTCCTCCTGGGATGTGGTATTCTCAAGGCATTCCCTTATTTTACTTTATCGATTCTTTTTCTAGTGCTTCTAAGTCATCTTTTTATTCACCTTCATGGATTGCTTGGAAACCCGATTTCCTTCGTACTTTATTCCACAGTTTTTTTTTAATTGAAGGGGTTTCCACTTATGCAATACCGTGGGTTAGGGGGGACTTTTTGTTGCACTTCTTGACTTCTCATTTTCCTTTTTACCACACCCCCAACTTAGGCTTTTGGCATAAGTTGGCTATTCACTAAATCACAAATTAAGAAGATTGTAGGTAGTGGGTCAAGTAAGGTCTAGGGTTCATCAAAGTTCTTCCAAAGAAAGGTAAGGCTCAAAGGGGTTCAAAAGAGTTTCACACACTCACGGGTAGGCCACAAAAGAGGTATATGTCAAATTTGGCTCACACTCTTTAAAGTTGCCTAAGATCATTTCAAGAGGACATCTTTCTAAATCAATCAGACTAACATGGCAAATTCTAGGTTTATTCATGCATGGTTCAAAGCAAGCTAATCACACAAGGCATCAACACTTAAGTCAAACAAGACTACACACTTTCGCTAGTGTCCAACGGTCATTACAAGAGAATCAATTTGAGATATGGCTAATCACAACAAGATGCAAAGAGTTCACATATTGTCTATGCAACTTCATTTGTTCTCGTCGTAGCCGCACATTCATGTTTGTTCGATTGAGAGCACTATTCAAGTCATTGGTATTGATTGAAACCGAGACTTGAATTTGTACAAGAACATCCACTTTCAACACAAGAGGTGGCGAAAATTTTCAAAAAATGAAATTTTTTTTGGAAGGGTCAAAATTATTTTTCAATTAAAATAAAAGGAACCACAAGCTCAAAAATTCACAAAAAGCAGTGTAAACACGATTTAAGCTCATAACCTAATATATAAACAAAACCAGAGAGTCACAAATCACAAAAGGTGGGCCTCACCCCACCACAAATAAAACATTTGTCCTCAAATGCAAACAAAAATATCTAAAAGTGAAATAAAGTAAGGCAGAGAGGATGGTAAAGAGGGGGTCAAGTCTACATAGTTGCTCCATCTGTCTGGGAATCAGTGCCTTGTGTAGTGCTCGAGATCTGGGCATCAGTGCCCGGAGTCACCTCAGAAGGACCAGCACACAACAATACGATATGGTCATTGCAAATGAGTACCAAATTTTTGAAAGTAAACTCGGGGTTCGAAAGACCAACCTTTAAGCCGATTAAAGTATTTTGAAATGCTAGGCTGCAATGAAATCCAACTCTGAGCACAAATCAACAACCAAAATACTTATGGAATGCAAAAATATTTAAAATACTAACTAGGTGCGAGATTTGGAAGATTAAAAGTGAAGTAAAGTGAAAGAGTTGGAAGTTTAAACCTTTGGCCTATTAAGAAACCATCCAGTTCTCACCCATTCGGCGACATTAGTCGTGGTCGCCGATCCATTCGGCGACTCACCGAGTGAATACTTACCTCGTCGAGTTTTACTGGACCTCCAGTTAAACTAGGGGGTCCAAACGGCGGACTAGACAGCATTCGCCGACCAGGTCAGCGATTCGCCAATAATTTCCTGGGCACGCCGAGTTTTACAAACTCCACTTTGAAGTCATCTTTAGTCCAACGACGATCTAAGTCAAGGTCGCCGACTTCTTCGGCGATGCGTCCACTGGACCTTTAGCTCGCCAATTTGCACTTTTCACTCACTTTCCATACTTCGACCTACACAAACAACACACCATTATTTCTTAAAGAAAAAATAAAGTGATAAAACATTGGGTTGCCTCCCAAGAAGCACCTTATTTAACGTCGTGGCACGACGCAACTCCTCACTCAAGTTCCATTAGTGAGGTTTGCCGCATTTTCATGAGGCCACCCCTCTTTTTGCTCTGGGTAGAGAGAAGATAGCACTTGGTCCATTTGGGACCTTTGTCATCATTCACACTAACTCTTCCTGTTTCAACACACAAACAAGTAAAACAAAACTAAAAATTAAGTTAGTCAAACTACAACTACTAAAAATAGAAATTCTACTTAACTAAGAATTTCCAAATAACACCACTCCCCGGCAACGACGCCATTTTGATGATTATCGTGACCAACAACACTAACTTACGGTATGAGTGTCTACGATCGTCGATAGTATAGTAACCCAACAAAAGGTTGGGGTTGTGTCCTAAGGAAGTGGTTTTGAGAATTGATAGAAAAAATAAAATTTAGCCCTAACTAGTCGTAGCTAAAGAAATTAACGAACATAAATATGGTAAATTAAAGTGGGTGACACGAAAGTGTCAAATATCAAATTTGGGGTTTTGTCACATTTAGTAAAAATAGTGAAAATTAACAAGAAAATCAAGTATGGGGAAATGTTCTTGGGGTGTGACGGCAATACAAGTTGAGATAAGTAGTTGGGTACATGCTTTAGAAAAGAAATTTGTAAGATAATAGTGACTAGGCTAAGCTTTAAATGGAAATAAGTTCCCTCTCGGGCAACTTATCCCGTTTCAAATGTGTTCCTCTCGGACACCCATTTGCCGCATGAAGACCAGCCTACGCCTTACCCCACTCACTCTCTCGAGCTGAGTGTTAGGATATGAGACTAGGGCTCACCCTCTCGGGCTGAACCTCATGCCGACCCACTCCTTAGGCCATCAGTCTAGTGGTCTTGGTTTCGCGACCTCCCTCTCGAGCAAGCCGAAAAACACATGGGTGGCTTTGTATTTGCAACTACAAACCCTTTAGATTAAACAACAACCAGTAGGTGAAATAACCATTAAACTATATCTAGCCTATCAGCAAGCAAGACCCAACAATTATATCAACACATATTTGATAAATCACGCCCCAAGAATAGGGGTTTTTAGCCACACATCAAGAAATAAAAAAATACACCTAAACTGATAGTAAAATCAAATGAGAATATGTAATTAAACCTTGATTTAACCAAAAGGAAGAAGAATGGAGAAGACCCACTTCCAACTTGGGGAAGATGAAATCATTCTCTCTTCAAGTCTCCCACAAAACCCTCTCCAAACTTGAGAGAAAAATATCCAAAAAGTACTATTATATTCTGGAAATTAAAATAAAAGTTCGACTCCCAAAAAATTAATAACAAGTTTAGTATTTATAGACTTCAGAAAATAGCGCTGGCGGATCTTTCGGCGAAGTTAGTCGATGTCGCCGAATGACTCGGCGACTCGCCCTTCTTCTGTTTCATCGTCGTTTCATGCTTTCCTTCAGCATCTTCACGTTCTGGACCATTGGGCGGTATAGTGCTGCTTCACGAAAATATTAGGCGAAGCGCCGACTGCTCCTTTTATCGCCTTTTTTATCCTTCTCCTTCAGGGCTTCGCGTACTAGAACAAAGGGCGGAGTGAATCCCTTCGGCGTATTGCCAAGTGTGCTTGGCGATGCTCAGGCTTCAGCTTCTTCGTTCTTTTCAGCCTTTTTGTTCCTTTTTGAGCCTAAGTGTCCATGCTTTCACTAAGACTTCAAATACCTGAAACTTAAGAGTTTTCATAAGATATTTAGACAAAATAAACTTTCGAGGACACTATTCTTATCAAAATAAACCCCTAAATGAGTCCAATTTGTGGACTCATCATAAGTACCCCTCACTTCCAACCCTAAGGTTGTGAGTTCGAGTCACCAAGGAATAAAAAAATAAGAAATTCCAGAGAGTGCAATGCTAAGCTCCAATATTATTGAAATCTAGATTTCAATAGTATTTGAGATTAACATTGTACTGTCTGGCTTTCCTTATTGTTACATGGTAATCAACATCATTTCCTTTTTCATCTAAAGTCTCAAACTATTTTGGTAGTCTTTTGCTTGTTCACTTTGCATTTTGCACTTCCTTGAAAAATATTTAATTTAGTGTTTCATTTTATTAAATTGTTGTTATTAATAATATTTTTAAAAAATCAAATTTAACTATTAGTACTTTAATTAATCTGAAAAATATTTAATTATTAGAGAGAACTTTAACAAAAAAAAATTCTTTTAATTTGCTGAACAAGTAAATGAATAATTCAAATGAGTCAATGTAAGATACATAATTAATTAATTTATGTACCGTGAATAGCGTGTTAGAATTATTTGTTAGATAGTAGTGTATTTTAGGGAAAACCCTCTTGGTCCTTTTCAGATTTTCTTTCATTGAGTTTTTCAATTTTTTTTTATTGTCATCCTTTTTCTCTTTCAATTGTTATAAGATTCGATCATATAAAACATATATTGTGGAATATAAAAAGCAAGATTTATCAACGAATTATTCAAATAAATAATTTATTCTTGTAAAAAGTGAATATTTTACTCTAGACTAATGAGTTTAGGGTTGGAAAACTAATTAAATTGACCAATTCTAGAAACTGGAAAAAAAATACATTGATTTTTCTATATAAAAAAATTATAATTGGATAAATGTCTAATTCATTAATACGAATAATGAATCAGAAAGGGAATTTTTTTTTTCCGATCATCTTAATGCTTTGTTTAAATCAAATATAATGAAATTAAGTATATATTCATAAAAAACTGTGAAACACAAAATACATGTGGTCGACAAATCAAAATCTAGTAAGAACATAAGTAAAGAATCAATTTTACTACAAAGTTAAAGATACAAAAAGTGAGAACTATCATTTTTTGTACCCTTTCATGTATGTTTTGTAATAATTTATTGTATTCAAATAGATACAGCTGAGAGAGATATAAAAAAAAAGTAAAAGAAAATAGAGAATAGAAAAGGCAAACTTTTGTCAATCATTCAAAAAAAAAATTAGAATCGAGATAAAAATAGAAGGAAATAGAAATCGAAAAAGAATTGCAGATCTCAGTTAATATTTTAATAAATTAGTGATAATATACTAATCGAAACATTAATATATATAAGTGAACACAGTGGCAAGGAAGATTTCTTTTATAAAATGTCAAAATGAAATTTGAATACAATCAAAGTCACCATTAAATAATCTAAGTCATTCATGGTAAGACAATCAATGAACAATAATGGATTGAGTAAAATATAAGCAAATCGGTATTGTCTTAGACTCTTAGTTGTACTTATGTCTTCTCTTGGCTGTTGAGCTATTCCTTAATACTTAATTGAATACATAAACGAAATAGTGTTTCCCATATTGGTTAATATGCCTACTCTTGGCCTAGAAGATATTTTACCGAAAACATGAATTAAAATGAAATAAGAATGAGTCCAATGCCTCACACTTTATATGTGTAGTATTGGACGCTGTGTTTCCTCGTAAACTACATTTGTTCGATAGTTACATGTTATCTTTTTTCCCTTTTTTTTTTACATATTCCATCTTTTTTTTTCATACCTAACTTAAGTATTCATCGACATACATTCGTACTTATTCTAAAAGGAGGAACAACCCAAATACAAAGTTGAATTATAAAATTCTCCACTAAAATATTTATCTTTTTAATAATATTTTATCACTAAAAAGTAAACTTACCTTTCAATAAAGGATAAGTTGTATTACCATGGGAATCTAGTGAATTAAAAGTTTAACAACATCATATTCGGCATGACGGATAGTGTCAACAACATCCAATAAATTATCTTTTGAAGTTAAACGGGAAAAGTATCTTTTTAAGTTCATAGATCATATCATATCATCGATCATTACATATTATTAAAAGGTGAGAAACTCCAAAGCGTTAAGTTAATTTACTATTTTACCTCTACATTAAATATTTTTTTTATAAAAATATATAATTAATTAAATATTAAATAGTATTCATATCATATTTTATGTATTATATAAAATATACACAAAAGTAGAAAGGTGTTAAGTCAAAAGTTGTAAAACGAAAGAAATATCCATAAAAAAGTTATTAGATATGTTTATCCTTTTAAAACTAAATTAGTTACATTTGTTTTTCTTTGTCTACTTTTTTTTTTGTATTTTAAAAGCTTTTTTACCTCAATTTCTCAGTTTTTATATTTTAAAACATCTTCATAATATTTTTATTCACAGTTCATTTTGAATAAAGGTAAAGTAGGTCTATGTCATGACTTGAGTTTATACTCTAGGCGTGGTCAACACTTATAACTGTTGTTGGTTTCAAGCGTACTGTTGGTCTAACATACTGTAAAACTAACTACTATTGATAATGCAGAAGTTGTAGTAACATAATAGGCTAACGACTGAAATTTTAAATATTCTTTTATAAGTAAAAGAAAGTTGAAACACCTAGCAGCTATTTAAAATAGAGCTAAAACTACTAACGTCTATGCTGATAAAAAAACCTTTTCAGGATGAGACTACGAACCCTAATGGAGCCAATGAGAAAGCAGTTGCAGGCCAGTGTAGGCTTGCTCCGCACAGGTTATATCTGGGCCTTATATTGATATTCTTTTCAATTCATTTTGAAATTTCTTCGGTCTAATGAAGCCTCTAAAACAACTTAACTAAATGAGTCTACTGGTATAAGACCCTAGGCTGCTAGAAAACTAACTTAGTTGATATGACTAAAGTTTGTTGAATCATAACCGGATAAGACCCTGGGCTGCTTGAAAACTAACATAGCCGATATGACTAAAGTTTGTTGAATCATAACAAAACTTCCCTGAATGTAAGGACACTACAACAATTTCTCTATTTTTCGAATGAAAAATTAGTCCAAAAATGATTTTTTCCTATGACCTTCCAACTACTTTTGACTAGTCACATATTGAACGTCGGAACATTTTTGCCGACTAGCGTATTCACAATATGAAAAACTAGACCCGGCCATTAAAGTACCTGAATGGCTGACTAGTGTAGTCGGAAAAATATAAAAATAATAACATATTAATTTAAAAACTGGCGAATACTATTCTCGTAATAGTTAAACAATTAAATAATTAAGCAATATATATTTCAATTAATGTAGTCGGCATACATTACTTATTTATTAATCAATTAACTACTCTTCCGACTACTATAGTTAGTATAAATCATTCATTATTTACTATATATTTAGATGCTCTACCGATAACTCAAGTCGTTATTTTTTATTTTCTAAAAATAAATTATGTGATATTGCCGATTATTTTAGTAAAAAAAACTACATTTTTTCATACTGAAAAATGTTGTTTATTTGGTACACCAACCACTAAATTGTACTACCATCCATCCATAAAAATTCAACAATCAAAACAAACATCAAATATATTCCTAAACATTCAAATTCCATTCAATATAATTGAGTCTAAAAATTGAAGCATCATGAAAATCAAGTCTAATAAGTATTCTGTTGTTATTCAAAATGGAAGTAAATAGTATAAAAAAAGTCTAAATCTCAAAGAAAATTTCTAAACAACTAGCACACATTCTACTCTTCATCAGATTCAGCCATATATTTCTTCACGCCTCCGGCCACATTTGTCCATATTGAAGTAATATCATTAGATGAGAGTTTAGTTGTGGAATCGCCTTAAAAATAAGTTGTGTTTGACGCTATTCACCCAAGCCTCTTTGAAATCCAACGTTAAATAAATGTACAAATAAACTACATCAGAAAGGTATCAAAGGAGCGGTTACGATCCATTCGTTCTTCAAATTATTTACTTGTTTAGGATCCAGATGCCATGTTTGATAGAAGCCACTAGAAGCAAAGAAGATGAAGAACAAAAAAATTTAGGCATTCTATCAAAATTAGAAGCAAGGAAATTTTAGTCTTATTAATACATTTGAGAAGTTGACTATTGTTGCATTGAATTTGGTTAACACTCGTGTTTGCTAGCAGGGAAAGGAACCTTTACCAAAGACAATGGAAGAAAGAGCGAAGAAACCCATATATATGCCCAAGAAAATTAAAATTTTCATGTAAATAGAAATACAGGTTAATTGTCGGTGAAATTGAGTTCTCCGCGAAGATGCGGAGTACCAACGGCTAGACGGTAAGCACAACACCTTAACTATAGCTTTGCAATGACAACCTTAATCGAATGTGTAGGATAGGTGGAAGGTGGTGACACACAATGACCAATCCTAAAAGACCACTCTTTCGTCTAAGGATCTCTAATCGCCGCACCAATCATTTAGGGGAGGCGGGACACTGCGAGGTGGGTAGTCTATATGGGACGAATGCCTCCTAAAGAATAACAGAGGTGTGCAAAGGTAGGCTCAAGCTAAGATTCTGCTCGTGAGCGTAATGGTATAAGTCTGCCTGACTGTGAGACCAACAGGTCGAACAGAGACGAAAGTCGGGTGCACACTTCTGAACTCTATCTTCTTATGTAATTATGTTGTGCTTTTAAGGGTGATCCAATTTGTAGGAATTGAATATTTCTCATTCTTTTCTTGTAATTAAGGTCATGTGCTTCTCTCTTTGTGTAGCTTTGGACTTAGCATTTATATATCCTCACATGAACTTTTGACAAAAACATTTTTTTTTAAATGAATGATCCAATTTATGTACTATTCAATCGAAATTAAGGTTAACACACACTAACAAGGTATTAACTATGTGCTTTTTTTTAAAAGAAAACAACTTACCGACATACTAAGTTTATTTATTACATTAAAAGAGCCTGGTAGTACTTTTTTCTACTTAGCTGAGAATCTATTTCTCTCTTTTAGCCAAGGGAAAGCCAGCTCCCATTACTCATTGTGTATTAGAATCATATAACATAGAAAGGAAGAGGTACTATCCGGTTAACTGGGAAACTATGCAGCTAGCTAAGCTCTCTGGTGGTCTTGGAGTTAGGAATCTTCGAATTCACAGTGAATGCCTTTGATGAAATGGCTGTGGAGATATGTTGAAGAAGCACATGCCAGACTCAGTGAAAATATTTGAAATCGTGTGCTTTGAGATAGCTACGTTGTACAAAGGTATCAGCTGCTAAATATTGTACAGATCTTGGGGAGAAAGGGGTGCCTATAATAACTTCAGATTTCAGTTGCAGTTGTTCTTTTCTGAGTTATTGTCTTTGAACTCAGAGATTCTAAGCTTATATAAAATGAAATAATATTGAATTGTTATAACTTACAAATTTCTCTTCTACACGTGATTCTATCCATTCTTCCTTGTACCGTCCTTAATTTTTTTTCTTAAGTGTCTCCTCAAATACTTCAACAACAGACACATCTTCATCTTTTAACTTTGTCTGAAAAATTTATAAGTAAGACTTAGATAATGTTCAATAACATTTCACTCAAAGTAAGGAAGATCAATTATAAAATTAGCATTTTTCGTTGGTGGGCTTCGAAACTCATAGAACCTCCATTGTGTAAAGAGCCACCCTTTATGGAGGCCCGAGCTATCTTTGTTGTAACAACCCAAAAAGCAGACCTAAAAAAAATTGCAAAAAAATTACCTGAAGCAGTGAACCACGGCAGGGTTCACAGACCGTGATAGGGTCCACGGTCCGTTAACCTGCCCATGGTGGGAAGTTGGACCCCACCAAGCCCAGACATCAGATCACGGGACTCTACACGAGTCGTGGTCTTGACAACGGACCATGGTGGTGTCTGTGAAGAGTTAGGCAACAACTCCCCCTAGTCTAGCCCTTAGACCCCCACTCCTAAGTGAGGACCACGGGGACCATCACGGTCTGTGGTTCTTCACACGGTCCGTGGGAGTGTCCGTAGATGCCTAGTCAGTGGACCCCAAATCATGAACCACCAGACCTCAGCCCAAGTGAGGACTACGAGGACCTGCACGGTCCGTGGTCCTCCACATGAGCTGTGGTAGGGCTCGTAGACAAGGTCCCCAAAACCAGTAGCCACCAGACCAAGTGAAGACCATGACCCACTTCACGGACTGTGGTCCCTTTCACGGTCCGTGAGAGTGGCCGTGGTCAGCCCCGTCAGATTTTAAGTAGGGTTATTTCAGTCTTTTGCCTTATTTGTTGAAAACCTAAACTACATCGTTTAACCCTTAAACTACGTGGTTTTGGTCAGTTTTAGCCTAGAAACATAACTAGAACTTACATATGTCAAAATCATACATCAAAACATAGAAAATTAGAAGTGAAAGAGGAGAAATAGGCGAGCAACCCTAGTTCAAAAACGCAACAAGGTTCCATCAGTTCTAGCTCTAAATTGAAAGATTTCCATGTGGAATTAATCACCAGGTATGTGGGATTTCACTAGTGGGTTCCTTTCGCCCATTAGGTCCCTAGAATTTAGTCCTAGGGTTTCTAAAATTTCAGCAAATTATTATGAATTAGTTATTTAGATGTTCCAAATTAGATTATCATGTTATTACTTCATTTCTTGCATGAATTTCAGAACCCTAGCTATGTATTTCTTTAGTTCTTGAATTACACATGCTAGGTCAGATATTTCAGTTATTTTATATACATGCCTCAGTTTTTGAATGCGTCATTATCAATATATTATTGCGTATTCTCAGTTTGCATGTCAGTTTGAGCTATCCAGTATAATACAGAAATTTAGTCATAATGTGTTGATTATTTAATCTATTTGGAGTACCTAATACCGGGTTAGACTAGGGTCAGTCACCCAAATAGTCCGAGAACTACGAGCCATATAGGCTGTAAGTCCCCTTTATTGGCATTATTTTAGTGATCACGCCAGCATGCATCTATACCTCTGGCAAGGTATATTGTGTCCTCTCGATAGGGCATATACATCGAACTCAAAATTTAGCTCATGTGGTTTTATTATTGGTTATTAGTAGCTCCTACAGTTCAGTCAGACTCCATTGCATTGACCACATTTCAGTACAGTCAGTATTCAGTCTCAGCATGTTATAAATTGGTCGTTACATTTAGCTAGTTTAGTATTCAGTATCTATATCATGTTCAGATTATGCTCTTGCTTTTTTCTTTATTCAGTTATATGTTTATTTCATCTTTATTCTATCCTATATGCTTAGTACATTTCAAGTACTGACGCATACTCTGCGCGACATCTTCTCATGATGTAGGTTCAAGCCCTCAGCAGTCAGATCACGCATAGATCGATTTCCGATCTTCAGTTGAGCAGCATCATTGGTAAGTCCTCATTCTTTGAGGACAGTTGACATGTTAGTTTCTTCATTTTAGTCTTTAGTTTTCAGTTTTTTCTAGATTTAGCTGGGGTATTCCCAGCACTTCAAGTCAGTTTAGAGGCTTATTTTCAGACATAGTTAGATTCAACTTCATATTTGGGTTTGATAATTCCCTTGTATTAAACTCTTAGATTTAATATATTCAGTGTTAGAATGGGTATTCTCCGTCACTTTCATTTTAATGATATTTAAGTTTCCACATCAGTTTTGTTAGCATAGTATGCTTATGTCATGCCAGCAGGGTTAGCTTGGGTCACTCGTGATCCTAGGTCCCATGTCCTCCTCTTGGGGGTAGCTCGAGGCGTGATAATTTGGTATTAGAGCCTTAGGTTTAAGTGTCATAGGATGTCCGTAAAGCTACACTAGGTAGATGTCACTGCCCGAGCCTACACCCTGAGCGGGACTGCCATTCGAAGACCATTGTTGGCCTCAAGCAAACCCTTGGCCTGACTTACTTAACTCAACAGAAGACAATATTCATATCTACAATGATCAATGAACTTAACTGAATTGAATAATAAAATAACTAAGAATGTTTTAAAGATTAAACATTTAACTTTGCCAAAAGTGGCAACCCAAGTCTTTAACATAAGAATGATAATGCAAAGACTACTGAACTACTATCTGTCTATGAAGCCTCTAAAACAAGAGGGGTGTGAGGACAGGATCCCCGATCATCATCCTAACATCTGAAAGACTAGAAAGTAAATAAAGGAGTCCTCCAGAATGCAAGGAGGCTCACCAACAGACTCTGAATGCTCAAGCTGGATCAACGAGGCGCTGGATGTTGATCCTGGTTACCTGCGTCTTCATCATAATAAGATGCAGGCCAATTGGCATCAGTACATTGAATGTACGAGTATGCAAGTTGGAGTGCTAACAAACATAGGCTTGAAAGAGATTATGGAAGAAACACCTACCTGGCTCTTCTCAACTCATGGATACTCAACTCAATAAAGAAATAAAACACATGCAATATATATATATATATATATATATATATATATATATATATAAAGCTTATAAAATGACTGAAAACAATCTTAGTTCGTTAAAGATAAAGCAATAACAAACTTAACTTTACTCATTTGGAAAGTAATATAACTTCTGTGGGAGATTTTCTAACTGACAACCATCACTATGAGCCTAAGTGATGGTACAACATTTTACCTCACGTTGCCAAGGACCGTCCTATACCTTGCCATCGGTATAGAACCTGAACTACTAAGTGGATCCACTAGTCTATGCTAAAAAGCACTAAAGAATCATCTAAAAAGTATGATCCTTTTTCTGCCTATGATGGCTACATGGTTTATGGGGGCTTGAGTTAAAATGAACTCGCGTCCCCATATCGGTGCTCAATACTACTCCCAAAATATACTTAGCTCATATGTTTTTAAAACAACTTCTTCTCTGGTTTGAGATAATTGCTCAAACTTGGCTTAAAAAAAAGCTCTCTTGGAATCAATGTTCCCTTTTGTTGTTCAAAATTCTTTTGGAAATCTCAGTTTCCTCTCATCTTAAATGTGAAAACATTTACTCTTGGGAATACTTAGTTCCCATATATTATTTTAAAGAAAATGAACTTTGCTCTTACTCTTTACTCAACTTCAAAACTTAAGTCTTAAAACAAAGTTAAAACGTTTGTAAAAGACTTATGAAAACTTGAAATGAACTTCTCTTACTTGACTCTTGACTTCTCTTGACTTGATCTTAACTGCTCTTGACTTGACTCTTAACTGATCCTTGAATTGAATTATGGATTCAAGGATTATGATAGGTGTTTGGAAAGATCTCATGTTGTGATTTTAGATAGCTAAACATGAGAAAAGACCGAAAATCAAGATTTGAAGGTGGGTCCGCGACGCGGAGGCATAATTAAATTTTGGTTCCGAAAATGTCTTTTGAGTAAGAACAGCTCGTGTCAGCTCTGCGACGCGGAGCAGAATTTTCAAAACTGGGAACTAGGCGTGCGACGCGCGGCCACCCCTAATTTTGTCCGACGAAATTTCTTCTTCGTTTTCCAGCCCCAAATCACCCAACCCGGTTCTTTTTCTCAAATAGCCTTTAGATACAGATACCCAGCAAATGTACCTAAGAACCTAACTTGAAATGACTCTATAATGTGACGTAACGAACTCAGAAACTTCTCAATTCATCCCAATTCAAGAACATTCAAATTCAAGAATTCATGTCAAGAACATCAACTTTCAAACTCTTTTAGGACAAATTTCGCTGAACTAAACATGTTTGGCGCGTGGGTGAATGAACCAAATGCTATGAGAGACTCACATACCTTGTAGGGTCAATTCCTTGGTGAATCCGCAACCAAAATCGATTGTTTTTGGCGAGTCTTACTTTTCCTCTTCTCCTTTCTCTTGCATTCTTTCTCCAAAAGCCCTAACACTATTTCTCAAAAGTGTAAACAGAACTAACTCAGTTTTGACCCCAACTATTTTATTAAAAATGGATTTAATTAATTGGCTAAGGAAAAGACTAAACTGCCCTTCAAAAATCCGGATTGGGCATTTCTTTATTCGAACAGCCCAACTTCCAAAGGGGATAACTCACTCATACGAACTCGGAATGGCGCAAACTTGGCGGAATTGGAAAGATAATTCCAAGAGATTTCCATCCATATCTGGAACTACACCTAACTCATCCTGAGCTAGGAGTTATGGTCATTTGAAGTTTACCAAAGACTCACTTTAACTTACTTAAAATTTTCCAGATTTCCTTATACTTTCCAAAAATACCTATTTTCGGATTTTAAACTTCCTTCTAGTTCTTTCTAGTTGCGAGATGTTACAGTAGAGTCCTTTTCATGGGTGTGTAGTGCACACCACATCTAATGAGAGGGAGGCTACAAAGTGTTTTAGGAAAACTTTACCTTCCTTGTTACTCTTATCTTGCATGAGGTATGATCTAATTCCTCGTTCTGACTCATTGTTTTGCGTTTCAGATCATGCCTCCTCGTAGAGATAACGCTAGGAATGTGAATTCCAGGAATGCAAACACAGCTCTTCAAGTCCCAGATCAGGAAGTTTTGAATGCAGAATTCAGGAACGCCATTAAAATGTTGGCTGAGAGTGTGGCCAACCAGAATAACCAGTGGGTTCCAGTTCAGGCAAATGTTAATATTGGGTCAGCTGCAGCTAGCGTTCGGGATTTTGTTAGGATTAATTCGCCAGAGTTCTTAGGGTTGCAAGTTGGATAAGATCCGCAAAACTTGATTGATGAGGTCAAGAAGATCTTTGAAGTGATACAGGTAACTGTAAATGATCGGGTTGAGTTGGCATCTTACCATCTTAAGAATGTAGTTGATATCTGGTATACTCAATGGAAGGAGAAAAATGGTATTGATGCAGCTCCTATCACTTGGGATTTCTTTAGTGAGACCTTTTTGGACACATTTTTCCCAAGAGAGCTAAGGGAGGCAAAAGCTCAGGAATTTATGAACTTGAGGCAGGGTAACATGACAGTTAAGGAGTATGGACTCATGTTTGCCCAACTCTTCAGGTATGCTCCTCACATGGCTGCTGATTCCAATGCCTAGATGAATAAGTTTTTTATGGAGTGTCAGACTTGGTGAAGAGAGAGTGCAGAAATGCTATGTTGCTGGGAGATATGAAAAGCTCTAGGCTCATGACTCATGCTCAACAGGTTGAGGGTGATAAGCTTAGGGAACAAACCAAGGAAAATAACAAGGCTAGGATTGAGAACTATGAGTATTCTCAACAGAAGTCGAGTGATGGAAATTGCTTGCAGGGTCAGCAGAAATTTTCAGCCCTTGCCCCTTCATCAGCTAGTGTTCCATCCTCTAAGTTCAAACAAAATCAGAAAGGTAGGGCTTCAGGCTCTAAGTCTCATGGAAGTGTTTCAGGTACCAAAACCTACCCAACTTGTCCTAAGTGTGGTAAGAACCATCCCAGTGACTGCCTTGCAGGAAAGGAAGGATGATTTGGGTGTGGTCAGTTTGGTCACAGGTTGAGGAATTGTCTTTCTAAGCAGGGTCAAGGAGAAAATTCTAATACAGCTCAGTCTACAACTTCAGCAGCGCTAGTAGGTCGACCAACTCAGCAGGGCAATTCATCTGGTAGAGGTGGCGGACACCGCCAAAATAGGTTATATGGTCTTTAGGCTCGCCAAGATCAGGAAGATTCTCTTGATGTAGTCACTAGTACGGTATGAGTCTTTGATCTTGATGTTTATGCATTGTTAGATCAAGGGGCTACTTTTTCTTTTGTAACTCCTTATATATCGGTCAAATTCAGTATTAGTCTAGAAACTTTCTCAGAACCCTTCTCAGTCTCTACTCCAGTCTGTGACCTAGTTATATCTAGACGGGTATACAGAAACTGCCTTGTCACAGTCTCCTAGAAAGTCACCTCAGCAGAAGTTGTAGAGTTAGAAATGGTAGACTTCGATATCATTCTAGGCATGGATTGGTTACATTCCTGTTATGCCTCAGTCGATTGTAGAACTATATAGGATTGTTCGTTTTCAGTTTCCAAACGAACCAATCTTACAATGGAAAGGTAGTAGCTTAGCACCTATGGGTCGATTCATTTCTTACCTTAAGACAAGAAAGATGATATCTAAGGGTTATCTCAATTATCTAGTTCAGGTTAAGGATTCAAGTTTCAAGACCCCAACTCTTGAGTCAATTCCTGTAGTGAATGAGTTTCTAGAAGTGTTTCCAGAAGATCTTCCCGGAGTTCCTCCCGAAAGGGAGATCGACTTTGGAATTGATCTTCTTCCAGATACCTAGCCTATCTCTATTCCTCCTTACAGAATGGCTCCAGCAAAGCTTAAGGAATTGAAAGAGCAGTTGAAAGACCTCCTATATAAGGGCTTCATCGGACCTAGTATTTTGCCACGGGGTGCACCAATGTTGTTCGTAAAGAAGAAAGATGGTTCTCTCCGAATGTGCATTGATTATAGGCAGTTGAACAAGGTCACAATCAATAATAAGTATCCCATTCCCAAGATTGATGACTTGTTTGACCAACTTCAGGGTGCTAGTCATTTCTTAAAGATAGACATCAGATCCGGTTATCATCAGCTTAAAGTTAGAAATAGTGACATTTCGAAGACAGCCTTCAGAACTACCCTGCCCTACCAGTTTCCTAGCCCGAATGGAGGATATGATCTTAGCTAGCTTAGGCTTGTACACCCCTTCCCACTCCAATTTTTCCCTACCGTGGATCTCTAGAATTACCGACTTAGCATTACAATTAAGCTCGGTATAATAGGGGGACAACCAAGTCATGCCTAAGATTATATTAAGTCAGTCATATCCAGCATAACCAAATCAACCCAAGTCTGAAAATCCATAAACACAACAGGACAAACACGATATAGTAGGGTGACTATGACTGACTCTTCAACTAGGGTAGAAACATGGATGAGGGCATCAAGTATATCACAAACCACATCAAATCTCAAGGCAATTGAACTGAAAAATACGAATAAGTGGAACCCAGATCAAACAAAACAATAGCCATCCGGCCACAAACAGTAAGAGTATTTGTGATCAGTGCATCACACACCACAAACCTGGTCTTGCCCGGAAGGCATAAAACTAAGCCCTGTCATCTTGACGGGCAACCTCCTCGTCTGGCTGCACTACTCCTCTACCTGCATTACATTTCTCCGGCCTCCACAGCCTCGCTGATTTCCTCCTTATATGCCTAGGTTCTCCACAATTTTAACACACTTTATAACTTATATTCGATCGATGAACACTGAATTGGATCGCGGGGGTTAGTTCAGGTACAATTTGAGTTATGAAATTATGACCAGGAAAAACAAGGGAGTTCTCGCCCTGTCCCGCTCTGGAGGCCTTGCCTTGGCGGAAAAGTTCCGCCCCACCTGCCTCAACGGAAACAAAACCCATGTCAACAAATTTTTTAGGGTTATTTTCTTTTCTAAATTCCCCAACGGTTTCCAGCTATAACACATGTAGTGTTAAAGTAATTCCCTTAGCCAGGACAATTATTGTTTACCCCCTGGTCAACCCAAAGAAGTACGCACTTTAGAATCCCTTCACATCATTTCAACACTACCACACACATATCCCCAGGAAACACCCAGACTCTCACACGGTTATCAGTTGGTCACAACGCACGTCCAAATTTCTTGCTTACGGACTACATCATAATTTATCTAGACCCTTGCACCTAATCTCGTGATGGCCCTCTTTTCACAACAAGTTTCACGACACTCAAGCAGTTACAACTTGCAGACAAGTCCAAATTCTTTAATTAGTTTGTTCCATAGACGACCATTACTGATTATATATGCTTTATACGACCCCTAATGCCAGATACCAATTGGAACCTTCTTAGTTCCAATTAAGATTGTTTGTGTCCCTTTAGTCGGGACTACGACATCTAGTTCACTTCGTTGAGATATCAATTGGAATCGGGAGATACCAATAGGACTCAACTCATACCACAAGCGACAATAGTAGCTAGCGAGCCCCACAAAACAGCTGAATTCAATCATATAACTTGGTCGAACCCAATTTTTAACAGTCTCAATATTTAACTGATAGTAACCAGACCTTAAATCAATCTTAGAGAAAATTGATGCACCTTGCAATTGGTGAAAAAGGTCATCTATCCGAGGCAATGGATACTTTTTTCGAATGGTGACCTTATTCAATTGTTGGTAGTCTATACACATCCTCTCCTGCTAATGATGGCGTTACCACTTTGTTGCTCTAGTTCGGACCATAGAGTGAAGGAGAAAAGATACCAATGTGTATCACCTAGATACCAATTGGATTCAAGTCATAGCATGAAGGATTAGAAAGAAGTGAGTTTTTTCTAAAGTCCTACAGCCTCTCAAAGAAAAGTACGGACGTCTTCGTACCCTTCCAAAAGACTCTACTAGACTCGTTTTGGTACAATGAGATCAACGAACCTATGGCTCTGATATCAACTTTGTCACGATCCAGACCATCGTGAGTGGCATCCACACAAACCCTTCGGTGGGATAACCAAAACTACAGCCCAACTAATCAACTTAACCAAAGTAATACACATTTAAAGCTACAGAAGCAGGTTTAAATAACAATAAAAATGGAGTCCAAATAAACTCCAAGGTTTTAACAAACAACTAACCAAACTAATGTGGATATTCAACCTCTAGAACCTGAAAGTCATTGTACCAAAACTCCACTAACAACAAGTCTAAGAACAAGGGGTACAACCCCGAAACTAAACAACACCTTAAACAAATAGTCTGAGTCCGAAAAGAGTGGACTTAAAAAAGGAAGATTCATGGTAGCCCGAAAGAACCGGCTCACCTTTGAATTCGGTCACGCTCAATAGTCACCTAGCTGAGGTCTATCAATAGACACTTGAAGAGGCCTTGTACTCAACGAAGAAAGAGCAAGTGGAGTATCTGTACACAACCATAGTGTACTGGTAGGATCACGTGACTATCCCAATAAGTGAAACACATGCAAGTATCTACAACATTATAAAACAGACATATACCGAACATATACAATATTAGTCATCTTTTTAGGATCAATGTAGCACCCCACATTCTCAATAATACCCATTGGTTATCATTTTAGAGCAACATATAGTCTTTCAATATCAATCATCATTAGATATGAACGTAATCATCACAAGTAGATACACAACACAATCCAATGGTCCTCTCACGGAACCCAATTCAATGGTCCTTTCATGGAATCCAATCTCAAATTGTTAGCATATCAGTTCATGGTACCCGATCCAAGTTAGTGTTCCAGTGGCAGTCGATCCCATGTTTATGCTGGAACGTGGCAACTAGTCCCATGTTTATGACGGAACGTGGCAACCGATCCTATATTTATGCTGGAACGTGGCAACCGATCCCAGTTAGTGTGTCGGATCGTGACACCAACCCATTCAACAAACCACAATCACAATCACAATGTATATTCTCACAATCATACAACAAGAGGTGATTCCTGGCATACAATTATTCAATTATCTTCATTTATGATTAGGGTGATCAATAATGCAACTTTCGCATACATACATGCATTATAATGAAGCAAGAACAAACATATATCACACCAATATGAAATCACAACCATCACTTACCTTGAATCCAAGCTTGAATCCCCTAAAGCACTTGAATCTTCCTTTCTGGACTCTTCTCACTAATCAATATAATACAGGAATCAATAAATAATCACTAATTACCTGAATTACTAACAATTCAATGAACCCTAAATCAAACCCATGATCTCAAGTATCCAAATTAGGGTTGTTTCCACTGTTGACACCTAATTTTGACCCTCCCCGATAATAATTAATTTTTGAGCTTCTTAATTTCTAAACGTTTTAGAATAATTAGCTTTATAAAATTCAAATAGTTTCAAGGTTGGTTTAAGTAATTTTAGTCGACTTTTATGGTATTTTGAATAATAAATGTATTTCATTAATGATATACAATTAATATATTCTATAAATATTGGAAAACCATCTCACAAGATTTCTACATTTGTTTTAGTAGATATTTTATTATTTTAGTCTAGTATAATTTATAGTTATAATTTTGAGTTATTGAAATCGGTTAGTTTATATTTGAATTAATTATTTTACTTCGTTAAGTTTGAGAAGCTCATGGATTAATTCGCGTTAATTCATTTTGATTAGATGCCGACCAAATCTCCAATTCATTTCAACACTTTTTTTATTTTTATTTTTTAAAAAGGGACCAAAGTTGAGCCATTAACCAATTTTCAGCAACTCTAATTCACAACAATAACGTCCCAACCAGCCCACTCTTAATTCCCTCTACCCGGCCCATTTCCCTATTCCAAAGAGACTCACCAGCTGTACACCAACAATACATACCATACGACCCTTGCACATCATATTCTTCTCAAAACGCTAGCTCCAACAACGCGTGGACGACACAAACCACCCCAGTACCCACGTTTCTTCTTCCTCGCGTGAACATCAGCAAACGATGATAAATTCCAGCGATTCCAATCCAATCGCGTGAGTCCAATCCAGTCGTTGTGTCGTTTGCTCCCGTCCCTCCCGAACAGTACAGTAGCAGCAGCGCGAGTCTGTCCCCATTTCCTCTTTCGGAATGGGGATGAAACTTCAAGAAAAAGGGGTTTGGCCGTTTTGGTGAAAGGATTTTGATTTCAAATTTGGAATGGCGAAAATTTCATCCGGATTTCCCCGCCCAATCTACCCTAATAATCCTCTATATATATTCTCTTCTTACTCTTGTTGGGGGGGGGGCATTCTGCACTGATACAAGGATAGAGAGAACCATAGTTTATAGAAACAAAGATTTTATAAGGTTACGGATAGAGAGTTAACATTTGAACAAAAAACATTGTCAAATAGCATCCAAAAGGACTTGAGTTTTACTTTAGTTATGTTTCTTCTTTCACGCATCGTCGGAGCTCGCCGGAGTTCTCAGAATCTCGTTGTGGTCCTAGAAAGCTGCTTCTCTGCTTGTTGTTCTCCGTTCGCTGCCCGTAAATAGGTAAATCCTTATTTTGGTTTTGTTTAATTCCCGATTCTTCTATGTTGTTCTGTTTATGGTGTGTTCCTGGCTGTGTTTGTGTTCTGTTTATGTGTTATCCTTGTTTTGGTCTCCATATGCTAGGATTTGGTTAATGAGTATATCTTTTTTTTTTTTTATATGTGTTATGTGTGTATACATTATGTTTTGGAGTGGATTAGTGTTAGTTGTTAGCATATTAGATCTCACTCTTGCTCGACCATAAACTCTTCATGGTTCATTTTCTTATTCCGATCTTAGCTGAGATGAGTCTAAAAGGATTATCTAGTTATTTATAGTCATTGGTTTTGGTATTTCTCCATCGTTTTCTCTAATTCAAAGTTTAGTAGAAAATTACTCTTATTTGCCTATATCTTTCGTTCTTTCAACTTCCTTTTCTCTCTTGCACTCACTTACTTTAATTTCATCTTAATACATGATATACAGTTTCTGTGTATGCTTTTGTGTGCTTTATTTCTTCCAGTCGAGGACCTGTTTTAATGACAAATAGTTTATCTTTGGGACTGTTCTTTAGCATCTCTCAAAGAGTCAGGCTCGGATGAGTGAAAACTCTTAACCCTTATGCATCCTAAACTTTTAACTCATTATCTTTAGATTCACATTTTAGTTGACTGAGACAGGATTATTGTTTTAACTTGTTGAGTGCAGTTGCCTGCTTGTTTAAATTGTGGTTTGTTCTTTTCGTTTTTCTATTTTTTTTTATATTTCCAAAATCTGATCAGTCCTACCTCTGTTTTAAAGTGAGTCATTTGGTTAGTCTCTTGCCTGTTAAAGTTAAGTTGTTGTGATCAGCAGGACGATTTCCTAGTTGACTGTCATAAGCTTGAAGTTTGTTAACTCGTTCTTGCACCGCATTTGAACTAGTTTGATGCTAAGATCGCATATTCGAAATTCTATTATGCTAAGCTCTTCCAGTTGTATTAATTAGTAGCCTTTATATGATATGTATTCAGCTTTAAGTATGATGTTTAAATTAGCGTATTATTCCATATTCGGTAAAAGTTTTCTATGTTTAGTTAAAATAAGAGCATGTTGTTATCAATAGCCTTTGGTTGTCTTGCTTTGCTACGTGTTTCACCATCTCGAATTGTAGAAGCCCATAATGTATCGCTAAGTGTTTATTCCTATTGTTGTCACAACTTCTTATGTTGGAGGGCCCCAAACTCTATTGCTTTCAATTATTTAGCTCTAATATGCTTCTAGATGATATGGCGTATGTCAAGATTTAGTTAATTTCTACGTGTTTTCTTTTGTTAAAACTGAAAATTGAAAAGGAAAAAATAAAATATAATAAATCATGCTAGTAAGTGGGTAGCTCTCGTATTTGGGAGCTTATCATGCTGGGAATGGACATATATGTAAATATGCATGTATGAGCTTGTTAATTAGATTCACTCATAATTATGGATAAGCATATTGCCTGTCAACTTCCCTTAATAATGGAGTAATAATTAGGCACAAGGTCCAACCTCTCTTATTGAAAATACAAATTGTGTGAGGCGTGATATTTAATAAAATTCATTGTGTTCTCATAATTGTTTCCATCAATTGATCTTTGCAGAATAGCCTTTTCTTAACTGTCTAAAATTTGTTCTTCCCCTTGTTGACTAGTTTTATTTTATTTTGTTTATTGTGAGCGACTACGGAGAACTCCATTTGGGTCTATACCCCCTTGCATTTCGGGAGAGCCATAAAGGCTCGAATTTCCTTTCGAGTTAGTCCCCAAAATCGACGTACAGGTCCCGGAGTCAAAGATGTTGGAGCAGATTAGAGAATTGAAAAGATTGAGCCAAAGACCCACTTTTAATTCCAAAATTGTAATTTGTTTTTACTGGGCCTAAGCCCATTTAGTTGTCATTCTTATTCTTGTTAGTTCTTAGGACAGGTGCCCCTCAAATGGGCCTTTGGCCCAAAACGAAAAATGGGCCCAAATACTGGTCCAGGCGGACAGAAACCAGATTTGGGTCCAACTCTCTTTCCCTCTTTACTTTACTGTGTTTGTTTTGCGTGTTAGAATTTGTCGTTAATCTTAGGGTCGAAAAGTTCAAACCCCCAAAAGATGCCCATTTCGTTTTAACAACTTAATTAAGCCGATCATATTTCAAAAGACTTGAAAGAATAAATTTCAAAAGGTATCTCACTTAGGTCGTAGGTCAATATTTCCCCTTTTCCCTTTTATAATCGTCTCAACTATAAAACAATTCAATCGTTCTATTCAAGTTAAGTTAAAGTGTTTTTAGCCAAAAAATTTAATCGTCGGATAACCACATTAGTGGATATTCTAGGTGCTTTTAAAACCTTCCTAGAATGCTAATAAGAACCCCGAACCCCCTTATATTTTCAATCGATTTCCTGTTTTAATCTATTGAAAATTAGTTTTCTTGATTTTTCTTAAAAATTAAGTGGCGACTCTTAAACCAGTCAAAAATAATATTTTCTTAATAAAACATCCACAATATAATCTATATCAAAACCCTCCCCCATAGATACTTACCCATTCTATTACATTATACGGATCGAAAAATGGATTCGGGGAGTGAAAAACTTACCTTTAGCCTCAAGAATGGTGGAAAACTGTTAAGAATAGCCTGAGTTTCGTTCCTTAGCTCCTAAAATCGAAAAGTGAAGAATAAGGTCGTTTAGGAGTTTATTAACGACCTTAAGTCGCGTCAAACCTGCCACAGCGGCCCCGCCCTGGCAGCATAAATCCCGCCCCGGCAGCTTTCACGGAACCAGTGAACTATTTAAATCATTCCAAGACACCTATTTCACAACACACCTTTAGCCAATGATGCTCAGAAAATATCCTTCACACTAAGATCGATTTCGGGAGTTCTACTCACCAGAATTCAATTTTGTAAAGTCGTACGGATTTCTCAACGAGTTATCTAACTACTCATGTAATCAAAATCATAATTAACTCACCCGATTATTACCAGATTTTCCTACACCTTAAAGACTCCGATTTCATCCAAATCAGGACTAGGTTGGGAAAATCCAAGTTACTACCAAAAAGTTTTCCGACCCCAATTATTTCCCCATTGGCTTTTCTATAACGACGGAATCATGTCGTTACATTTCTTGAGCAAAATATTATTCATTCTTCAAAAATATATCCTTCTTCCATACATCCTTAAGGTTGATTTATATTACGAACATAACATTTCAATATGCATAAAGATCTGCATGATATAACATGATATCACTCAAACTTCTTCTTAGCATGATAAATTAACAAGCTACATAAAATTAAATCAAAACTTTAAATTAAAAATATACCGCTCAATTAGATACATCCACCTATTTTGTACATGTCCACAAAGCTTAGCCTTCTTGGAAGATGAATGACTAAATGCACCATAACGTCAAAAAATGCTGGTAAAAGTATTATTTTCTAATTCACTCGGTGTTATTGGAATTTTGGCTGCAAGTTGATCCAACACATCAACCATTAGTGTTTACAAACACAGTTCTTTAAAAAATATATTTAACTTGGTAATATCATCAAAGACATTGCTTGGCACGACTCCAAGATTTACAAGAGGAAGTAGTTGTATCAATAAAATATGTGAATCGTGATTCTTTAATTCATTCATCTTACGATCCTCTGACTTCACCCACCGTGATATCTTAGAAGAATAACTATTTGGAACCTTAACCACTTTCAAGAACTTCCATACTTTAGACTTCTCATCTGGTGATAAAGAATAGCATGTTGTTAGGTAATACCATCTTCCATCTCTGTAAGTTGGATTGCAAATGAAGGATTCATATCACAATTTCTAAGCAAGCTTACCAGTTTGCGGGAAAAACAACCACGAAGTAAAATAATTCAATCTCATTCACATGGAAGTATAGTTTCTTCGTTGAGTTTAAGTTATATATATCATTAGTGTAACAATAAGTTTCTAATACATCTTCATGGAAAAATAGGCCATTTTTATCCTTCGGTAAAATTTTGGTAGCAATTTTAACCCCGTTCTCTAATTTCGGGACCACATCTGCCATTACTACTAACAAATTTCCACACAAGCTCCACCTATTATATTACCCCTTCTGTACATTTTTACTTGTTCATTATTGACTTGACATACCTTTTAAGGAGCAACAAGATGATCGTTACATTCAATTATAGTAGATAGAAGAGTATAATTCCCAACTAAAACAAAGAATCTAGCTGAGATATGTCAGAATCTAGCTGAGATATGTCATCACATATTTAGTTTGATTGGATCTTAGTTTGTTGGAGGGTATATCGAAAGCTTAATGCCTCTATATAGAGGATTGTAATAGATGATAAAATTCAGATTAATTTAATTATGTTTTATATTTATAATAATTTAACTTTAAACTTTTAGTTTTGCCTTTGCTGATGAATTATTTTAGGAAAACAATAAATTAAGCCACATTAAGAATAGTTAGAAAGGATAAACCATCATTGTCTTTAAACCATCTATAAATCATAAAATAGAGAATCTTCTCATTCTTTACATACCCTCTAGGGTGCAGTAATAAACCAACATTGTTAAAATATGATGAGAAATCAAGTGAAAGTAAAGAGAAAACAAATTTACCCTTGATGTGATGGTACAGGAGATCAGAATGAGGTTGAGCCTTGAGCTTTGAAAGACAAATTCCAGATATGAAGGTTCACTTGAGAGGCAAATTTGAGGATGATGTAGAATGAACTTTGTCTCTCAAATTTAGGGATTTAGGGTTTCCCTTTTTTTTTATACCAAATAGGGGAAATATGGTAAAGTATTTGAGCCTATATTCTATCAAAACAAAGTGGGGTTAGTTGTGCTTTTTTGGGAATGTATATATATGTCAAAGTTGTATAACATACACTTTTGTCCCCAATGTAAATGTATATTTATAATTATATTTTCATTTTTAACTTAACAAAAATATACAAAAATAATAATAATTCATGTTTTACTATTAGTATTAATTACCTATTTCTAAAAAAAAAAAAAACAAGACCTAAACAACAATTGATATGGATATTCTAGTAAAATATTCATATCAATCATTATTATTAATAGACGTGGGACGTCCAAAGTAGACGGGTAAAAAAGAACGAAGGGAGTAATACACATAATTTTCTTTTGTTCAACTTTCATAATTATCAAATTAAATAAATAATTTATCAATTGAGAAAAAAAATATAATTACAATATATATATTATTGATCTTTTTTAAAAGTGTGAGCACAATTAAGGTGAGACATATTATCTAATACTGGTGAAAAGTAACTTGAAGTGCAACATGTTGTGTTTTTGAACCTCTTCTATTGAATAATATGTTTATCTAACTAGCTTAGTTAGAGATATTAAACATTCTATCTTATAAGATCTTACTGTATAAGCTTTGAATATAATTTAAGTAAATAGGAGTTATGCTTAATCAATTTTGATTGATTAATTAAATCAAATTTAAATAAAAATCAATAGAACTAATTTCACCTCAAACTTCATCTTGATTAAGTGTTTGGAGAGTTACGTTGTTATTTGATTCAAACCTATTGTATCAAACAACATATGCTGGTGTAATAATAAGTGCTCATCGTTCAATTTAATTCAGTTTTACAGATAGATATAATCGTAACTTTCAAATATAATTTGAATAAATATTACATCAATAACATTGTTCTTTTCTTTGTATTCTCAATACTACTTCACTATGGTGTTTCTTTTCCAAACTTACTTTGTATTGTTTTACTTGAGCTAAGAATTTTTAGGAAATATTCTCTCTATCTTCACGGATACGATCCATGTATACATTACCCTTTCAAATTTCACTTATTAGATTACACTAGATATGTTGTGTTAGATGAAGAAAGTATTTTGAAGAATGACAAAGCGGAGAACAACTGCAAAGGAACAAGTTTCACCATCCTGGTCATAGAAAGCCAAATCCAACTAAAATAAGGAGACGTAAATAAAGTTGAAACAAGAAACAGAGTGCGGAGGTGGTGAATGAAGTACGAAGGCAGTTACAAGGGAATATATTATTTTTAAGCAAAGTTAAACTAGGAAAGGATTTCGACTCAAACAAGGAGAAATATGGTGCCTATAAATAAAGCAGGGTTTCCTACAAAGAAATCTGCACACTTACATAGAGAGACAAGCAGAGCATTATCAAGTATGAATCAAGTAGGTCATTCATGCATTATCAAGTAGGTCATTCACATGTGTCAAGTAGATCAATCACAAGTGTCAAAATGCATCAATCACAATACTCAAGCTCTTGCCGGAACCATTTTTCTTCGACACAATATCACTAGCCAGAATCATTTTCCTTTGACTTTATATCATATCAAAAAAGACCTTCCGGATCATTACATTGAACTCAGTTGAGCATGTGTGGACCGCACATGAACAACCCAACCAGTGAAGTTTCCAACTTTTTGGTTTAAAGTGCTATTCAGAGTGAGAATCACACTTTCTCACTCTAATATTAATGCATAAGAGTTTCCGTCTTATTATTTCTTTTTCAATGTGAATTTAAAAAATAATTCTAAATTACATTGATTATATACGATTATACACATTATATATGATTAGACATTCCTTAACTATTTTTCTTATAGACTGCTAGAAGAACGATTGTTTAAATTAATTCTTGGATTATTAAGTCATAAAACGGTCGTATTTTGTAAAATCCATATAGGATAGGAAACTACCAAGTCAACATCAAACACGTTCCTTACTTTCAAACCAGTGCAAATTTTTAAGCTGCTATTCAAAGTGCAAACCACATTTGCCCAAGTACAGACCAATGCAATTTTTCTAAACCAATGCTTTTCTATAAATATCTAATTCCTCCTCACATACTAGGTACAGATTGAGTATAAATTTTCTAAGTGATTTGCAAACATTGACTGAGTCTGAAGTTTCGACAAATATATATATAACAATTTTTGTCCTATTATATGTAGATAGGTTAATGATATATTGACGAGAGGGAGTTGCTCGGATGGTAAACACCCCTCACTTCTAACCAGAAGGTTGCGAGTTCGAGTCATCAAGGGAGCAAAAAGGGAGGGAGCTCCTAGGGAGGGTAAAAAAAAAATGATTAATGATATATTTAATAATATTAAAATTTTCCTAATAAAGTATTATAATCATTAAGCTTACAATAAATAGTACATAAAACTTTAACACTAATAGTTACTTTACTACTATATATAATTAAAGATAGAGATGTTATCGTCACATTCAAATTTTGAATCCACTTCTTCATCAAACACCACAATACACCTTGAGACTATCATGGCTTGCTCTTTGACCGGACTCTGATTTATAGAATTGAATATATTTTATACCATCAAATGGCTTGTAAAGCAAAGGGTGATCTTCATCTACAAGCTCTTTTGGGACATTCACAAGATAACCTTCTTTGGGAAATGTAAAAAACCCAATAGAGAACCTTTCTTCATCCTTTCTAGACATCAATACTCTATGAATAGGAGCGTGTAATCTACCATTTGTCCATGCCTGCAATAATATTTTAAAATTTTAGAAGAAATATTGTTAGTTGCCCATTAAATATTTGAATATTTGACTAGCTCTATTATGATTGTTACTCCAAAGATATACACCGAAAATTTTAATAGTTTTTTATGTTATTAATGTAATTTAATTTATTATTACTTATCATTTGTTTTGATTAACCAATTCATGTTAGCGTTATTTGCAATTAACTTTTATAATATTTAATTGTGTATAATTTTTTTATATTTCATTTCCAAAAAGGTTGTAGCCTCTATTCTTGCATCACTTACTCATTAAGATATTTCCCAAGGGGCTACATTGAAAATATTTTACGGAGCATATCGTATATAGTAAACATATTTACCTAATACTATAAGAAAACAACTACAATAACATATCGATGTGATCAATCAAACAAATGAAGTTTGAGACAATAACATATCGATGTGATCAATCAAACAAATAAAATTTGAGAAGAGTTCAGTGTATGTGGACCTTACCTCTAGATTGTGAAATAGAAAACTTATTTTCGATAGACTCTCGGCTCAAGAAAAAGTAATATTATAAGGAAAATGTTAAACTAATTTTTGTATCAAATCGAATATACAAAAGAATATGAAACATGTACCTTAAAAACATCTCCAACAAGGACTATAAAAGAATTAGGTGAGAATTCAACATCCACCCATTGTCCATTATCCTTTTGAATTTGCAATCCATTTACTTGAATTTGGAATAAAATAGTTAGTATATTTTTGTCTGTGTGTGGAGCCAATCCAATTCCACTCTCATCCCTTGTAGGTTTTCTATACTTATTGAAAATAAGTACATAATTTGATGATTCATTCTGCTCCTCAATGTATTTCTCTACTCCCAAAATCTCCATAACCATTCTTCTTATTGTCTTTTCTAACATTGACAATTGCTTTGAGTAGGAAAGTACCATATCACTGTTAAATTTACAAGTTAAATGAAAGTATAATAAGTTGAGAAACACAAAGGTAATTGAGTGTAGTGAGAAAAAAAATGTATAGTTGGAGCAAAAGAGACATTTAATTTAGTGGTAATAAATTTTCTATTGTCGTAAAAATATTTAACAGTCATTAAGTTAATGTCATTATATTTAAAGTTGCTAAAGCCTTTAGCGACATTTGTTGTTCGTCTTGTATTCCCAAGATACTTAGAACAAAACTTTGAAAAACTTGGTAAGGCACAATAAAGTTTAAGAACATTTTCACAACTAGAAAATTAAAACTAGTAGAGAAACTAGAATCAGAAACAAATTAGATAAAATATACGAAATATTTTTTTTTCTTAAACAAGAATTGTTGTCAATCTGTGTTTAAAGAATCTTACTGATTCCAACAAACTTTGCAGAAACACAAAGTTACCAAAGTTTAATGAACCAGTGAAGAACAAAAGAACATAAATTAATTCACAAATCTAAAATCTGTAACACATACCGGAATCTGGAAAAACAGAAAGAAGATCAAGCCCACTGAATGCACAGTGTCCCCTTAAGGAAATTATTCCCCTCTAGTATCCGAGGTTTGATTTGGAATATGTCCTCCCAGGATAGAATGATCTCAATCACCAGTGTATTGATACCCAAAACGCTGGTGTCAGCGAGCCACTCAACGGCAGTAAAGTACACTTAGAATACTAGATTTAGTAGTAGAAGAAGTCCAGAAAAAAAATTCTTTTAAAATGAGAGGAAATCCCTCAATTTATAGAAAACAGAGGGTAGTGTGAAAAGGTTCTTATTGTGCCTTACCGGGAAGGTCACAAACCTTTGAAAAGTCACAATCTTTCGGAAAGGTCACCACCTTCTTTTGATAAAAGTCACAACTCTTCATAATATTCGCAACTTTTCATCAAAGTCACAACTCTTCATAAAAGTCGCAACTCTTCATTTTCCATTCACACCTTTTAATACCCAACAACATTTACATTGAGTGTTGGTTATAAATATCTATATTATATTATTGCCACAAAATAGGATAATTATATTATTGCTGCAATATCCTTTATTTGTTATAGACTTATAGTGTGGTAATTAAGCTGAATTTCAAAATATAAGATAAATAAATATAGTTGGTAAGCTTACTATCGTATTTTACCAATTGATTAGGAACTCATATTTTTAGTCCCATAATTTCTTAAATTTTAACTTTTGAAATGTCAAGTTTCTCCTCATTGTTAAAGGAAAAAATGATCCTAACATTAAAAATGAAAAAAAAAAAACTTTACAAAAAAACTTGAAATTAGCTAAAAATTTCTTCACTAGGGTAGTCATAATATTTTGAAAATCCATCGTTAAATAGAATTAGTGATCGATTTTGTTGTTTAGCAATAGAGTATTTTATTTTAAAAACGGGGAGAAGGCACAATTACCCCCTAGACTATGACCGAAATTCCAGAGACATACCTTAACTAAACTAAAATCCTATTACCCCTGAACTCATTTTATATATAATATTGTACACCTTTTGGTTTATGTGGCACACTCCGTGATTCCACGCAATTGAGGCGCGTGGGAGATATTTGGATGCCACGTAAGCCAAAAAGGTGTACAAAATTACAAAAAAAAATGAGTTCAGGAGATTAATAGGACCTTAGTTTAGTTAAGGCGTGTCTCTGGAATTTGGGTCATAGTTTAGGCAGGTACTTCTATATTTTCCCTAAAGAATATGGTATGAAGTAGTAATTAACATACCAAACTATAGGATTTCCATCTGGCCAGAAAAGATGAGCAAATTGTTTAGCAACTCCATGAGAAAGAACATCTTGAATTGTCAATCTTTCATAGAGAGGCAATGTTGGATTTTGTCCCAAGTAACCAAACATAGTAGATGATTTACTCATTTTGAATTCTAATGGAAAGTTGAAAATCTCTTTAATTTCTTCAAGTAAGTCTCTTGGTTTAACTTTATCAAACATAACCTCAAAACAACCATATTCTTGAAAGGCTTTGAAAACTTCATCTCTCAATGAATTCCATTCATTGGATCCTTGTTTTAATAAGTCTGTATTGTAGAAATCTAGAGTTGGAAGTTTGAAAGATTTTTCCATGTTACAAAACCAAACACAATTTCAATAGTTTGTTTTCCTTATCTTTTCTTGTTTTCCTTAGTTAATTACAAGGGTTTTATACGATAGGTGACATGTTTTATTGAGAAAATAACAAAAATGGTTTCTAACGTATGCACTAAATTGTTTTGGTCCTTTTAAGTTTTGTCGGAAATAATAACTCAAACTTGGAGTAGAAATTCTAAGTATTTTCATATTTATTTAATTAATGGCTAGTTAGGATTTGTCTATCATAGTTCACATTGGAATAAATTTTCTAGTCTTAGTTTAATTTGGATGTTTACTATTATAAATAGGGATATTGTTAGTTATTTTCAATATACAGAAATACACAGAAATATACAAGAAATGCAAGAGTTTATAAATAAGATATTTTCCTTGAAATTTGTTGAAATTTAATATCTTTAGTCTTCGTTAAATATTTATCGACTCTGTTTGTTAGATTTATAGAACAATGAAAAACTTAAAGGAAATTAGTGCCATTAGGAAGCATATTGTTTGTAGTACTTTTTGATATTTTTGATTAATTTTAAAAATTTAAGTGTAGTTTTTGAAGTTTAATATTTGCTATATTTATATATTTTTTAAGTGTCTAGTGACATTTTTTGTGTCACTTATTTTAGGGGACGTTCTTGATATTTATAATTAATAAAATTTTATTATTTTTCAAATCTAACAAATCTAAATTGTTTTATTAAATATTTAACGGAAACTAAAAATGTCAACTTTGAAGAAAATTAAAGAAAGTAAAATTATTGAGTACATATTCAAGGGAATATCGTTTTTGAGAACAAATCCATGCACCATTTGTCATTCGACTTATGGATTCCATAAATGCATAGAGACAAATGAAAAATAAAAAGATGTTATGAAATATTTAATTATTATTTTTGAGGTATTTATTTTATTTATGATATCGGTGTTGACTAATCAAAATTTGTGTCACATAAGATCTATTTGAACGGGAAAGACTACTCTCTAACATAATCTTTTTTATTCCTAAAGCTCAAATCATTGACCTCTAATTTAGAATTTAGAATGAATGACTTTTATTCATTCCACCACAATCCTTATTAGTTCTTAATTTCTGTTGAAATAAATAAATAATATATTGTTAAATTGATATTTCTTGGTTATTGAATTTAAATAATAGTTAACTTACTAGTTTAATTAGTTTTTCATTATTTAAGAATTATTGGAATTTTCCTGAACTTTGACCCACAAGAATATATATTGGCTTTTCTTCACTATTTACATGAAAGCATAGTAAAGAAAACTCCATTTTATCTAATCATTAAAGAGAAAGGCCAAAAACTAATAGATGAAATTTAATGACATAGGATAATGATTAATTCAAGGATGCAAATGGCCTGCACAACTGGCGAAGACGGCAAATAAAAAAAAAATTAAAAATAGCCAAGTCTAAAAACATAATCAGACTTCTCAATTATAATTTGTTTAATTACGATTCGTAGCTATATGCTAGAGGGAGGAGAGAGACGAACGAGATCTAGAAGATGGAAGAGAGACAATTATTTTGTATATTTGATCGAATTGTATCATGAATACAATTGATACAATTGATTTGTATCAAACTAGCTACTAGAAGGAGGAGAGAGACGAGCAAGATTATGAGAGGGGGAGAGAGGTGAACGATAATTATATATCTAATCGATAATTGTATCACAAATATAATTATTTGTTGCCTTGTATATCGTTATTGCATTTGTGTTACTATTTATATTTTTATCATTGAATATTAATATTTTATTTGTATTGCAGAATTAGGGACGAGGAGGTGAGAGAGAAAGGGCAAATAGATAAGAGAGGCAAGCGAGAGAGGAAGGAGGGAGAGAAGAGAGAGAAATTTGCAACCAAATAGAAAAAAATATACAGTAAACACATGGAGTGTCACATATCTGCCTTCTTAGGTAATCTTTTCAATAAAAATAGCTATTGTATATTATATCCTAATTTACCCTTATTTAGAAAAGAAATTAGTTTTGACATAATTAAAAATCATGATTGAAAGATTTTTCCATGTTACAAAACAAACACAATTTCAATAGTTTGTTTTTCCTTCTCCTTGTTTCTTGTTTTCCTTAGTTAATTACAAGGGCTTTATAGGAGATATAGGTGGCATGTTTTGTTGAGAAAACAACAAAAATGGTTAGTAGGTTCAAAATAGTTTCTTTAAGTATGCACTAAATTGTTTTGGTCCTTTAAGTTTGTTAAAATTTAATATCTTTAGTCTTCGTTAAATATTTATTGACTCTATTTGGTAGATTTGATGGAACAATGAAAAACGTAAAGGAAATTAGTGTCATTTGGAAGCATATTGTTTGTAGTACTTTTTGATATTTTTAAAATTTATTGTAGTTTTTGAGGTACAATTTTTGCTACATTTATATATTTTTTAAGCGTGTCTAGTGATTTTTTTTGTGTCACTTATTTTAGGGGACATTCTTGATATTAATAATTAAGAAAGTTTTATTATTTTTCAAATCTAACAAATCTAAATTGTTTTATTAAATATTTAACGGAAACTAAAAATGTCAACTTTGAAGAAAATTAAAGAAAGCAAAATTATTGAGTATATATTGAAGGGATTAGGGAATATCGTTTTTGAGAACATATCCATGCACCATTTGTCATTCGACTTATGGATTCCATAAATGTATAGCGACAAATGAAAAATAAAAAGAGCACTAAAAACTTGTTCTATTGAGTAATTATGAAACAAGATGTTAAGAAATGTTAGGTTAGTTCTTAATTATTTATTCTATTTATGATATTGGTGTTGGAAAATTATATGCACAGCGGAAGCATACCATAATCATACAACTTACATGAATAATAGACAACACATTGTTTATACTAAAAAAAGTATAATCATGTTAGGGCATATTAAACTTTCTGAATTTAATTTCAGAATTACCTCTTGAAGCGTGAGCCGATACCTTCAAGTGAATCCACTAGCTAGTCGACAAGCTAGAAACTTCAAGCAAATTCATAAGCTAGTCCACAAACTAGACCACAGTTCTACGGTCTTCTACAGTGATCCCAAGTTCACTTCCGAACCTTCTCAATACTTGGGTGGACAAGTATTTTATGGAAAAAATTATCCTTTTTACAAGGGTTAGAAGAATCCCTATTTATAGAGATTTCTTCTTAGTCCAAGGAAAAGGAAGACCATGTCTTTCCTTAGAATAGAAAGACATGTACATCTCCCTTTCCTTAGAAAAAAAAAGTCATGTCCTTCTTCCTTTCCTTAGAATAGAAAAAGTGACATACTTCTCCCTTTCCTTAGAACATAGAAAGATACATACTTCTCCCTTTCCTTAGAATAGAGAAAGATACATACTTCTTCTTTTTTCCTTTACAATAAATTCTGAGTTCTAGATAAATATGGGCACGGTAGGGACCACAGAATTAATTACCGAGGCTTCCTATTATGAAAATAATTCTAAATAATTAATTTGAATTATTTTTACCATAATAAATTACAAATCATTCCACTAGAATTTCGTAATTGCACTCGTCTATTTATATTTCGAAATTCCCCATTAGACACATATGTAATTCCCCATGTTAAGATTACAGATACTAATCAATAAATTAAATTACTGACGAACTTAATTCAATGATCAATTTCCTTTAGAGCATTGCTTAACTTATTTCATGTGTCAGATTCTTAAATCCACTTACAAGGTTTGACACGATGAAAACTTTTAAGCTTCTCAAAAAGGCATATCATCAATCTCTATATCGAGACATGGATTCCATCAACTAACTTATTATTTCACCAATATATATTATCATCATCCAATCTACAAAGAATATTGACCCATCTTAGAATCTCACCTTTTAATAAATCAAAACGATGATTAACATATACAGATCATAATAGTTATATCAGGATTAAGAATATAAGTACATTTAATAGTTTAGAGAATTGCTTTTGTCAGCCAGTCTAAAGCAACTATCTCTACTCGATCCCGTTCAATACATACAAAATGCACTAGCACAAGAAGTTGGAACTATACCATTCCCATAATCAAGATAAACTACATATAAGCTTGTGCTACAATCGTACCGATGACATGTCCAATTTCCATGTTAGATTGTGAACAAAAAAAACTTTATACTTATAAGAACCGATGATTTAATCCTCTGTGTATAAGCTTAAACTCTATACACTAAATCATCTACTATATAAGTAAACAAGCACCATAAACGAATATATGATCTATTATAATAAATAAATAATTATTCTATAATAAATACTATATCTAAACACGTGGTTAATAGCATATATCCCAACAATCTCCCACTTAGACTTTTAACCATCACGATTGTTATAATGTACTATATCTAAATGCATGGTTAATAGTATATACCCTAACAATCTCCCACTAAGATATTTAATCTTGAAAATTATTAGAATACTACTTTTAAACACATGATTAATAGTATATGCCCTAACAATCTCCCACTTAGACTGTTAACAATGCATTTACAACTTTCACAAATATTCCTTTTATATTTCTTATCAAAAGGATCTTACAAAGTTATTTTCTTATGCAACTTTGTCTAATAATGTTGAGTCGTAACTTATTGTTTTTGTATTAGATCTTCAGAGGTTTATCATGAAAGTCCTCTTAAATATACAAAATCAATCAATCTTTGTTATGATTCTCCCACTACGACTAAGTATTACTACAATAGTCACACTTTCATGTTCTTGAGTCTTAATATTTTCCTCAAAACCTTTCGGTAATGAAACATTAACTACTTTTCATGTAGTGTTCTTTAATTTGTCCAACATCACTTGCACTACTTGAGGTAGTAGTATTGTTATGTCTAATAACGTTTCTCCCACTACGTAAATGCAATGGAACATCAATTCTGACATCCCAGTTAGATGTTCTTGAGTGTCTGAATTTACAACTGACTCATATGTTATTTCTTTGTTCAATTCCTGTAAAACTAGTTTACTTCTAGGAACATGGTTTACTAAATGATCCTTTTCTAGAAATCAGACATTTGTGTTAACAATTGTCTTATTTTCTTTAAGACACTATAATAAACCTTCTTTAATTCTTTAGGATATCTAATTAACACACACATTCTGTTCTTAATCCCAATTTTCTTATTCTCCCACTCAGCACATGTGCTGAACAATCCTATATATGAACATGTCACAAATTAGACTTACGTCAAATCCAACTAGTTCTATAGTTGTTTAAGGTACTGATTTGAAAGAAATTGAATTCAGAATGTGATATGTAGTTATTAGAACCTATCCCAAAAGAAACAAAATAACTAATAATAAATCAATAATTAATCTTATCATCTTCATAAGAGTCTACTTCTTTTCTCTTCTACAACAATCTATTATAGAGTGTCTGGTGTAGACAGTTGAAATGCAATTATTCTATAAGATAAGTGACTTATGAACTCTGCATGTAGAGAGGCTTACGTCACTACAATTAGATTGCAGTGACTTTATATATTTTTCATGATGCTATTTTCATGTGTCTTAAATATTTTGAGTTTATCAAGACATTTAGACTTACAAAACATCAAAAAATATATCCATATCATGAGTAACCTTCTTGAAAACTTAGAATACTCAAATTCACCGCTTCCCCAAATGCTCATTTATTACACAAATCATAATAGATTAATTATAACTTATCACTACCTCTTTTTCCTTTTCTAAGAGGAAAGGTCTCTTAGTCATTTTTCCTTCTAAACAAGACTCATATGTTGGTAGTGACTTCACTTTCAATGAACCGTTATGTTCATCCATTAACCAACCTCGAAATTCTATTCAGAATAAATGACTTAGACACTAATGTACATATAAGTTTCATTCAATTTAAAAAATATTTTTCCTTATGAGACAGATTAATATAATCAATTCATGAGAAATAATACTAATAAAAGAATCACGCATCAATATACCACAAGAAATAAAATATTCATCAAACTCAATGATAGGAGAGTTACAACCAAAATTATTAAATACTCATCTCTTATCTAGTTAGAAATTGAAAATAATTCCTTCTAACATTAGGTACATGTACAGTGCATTCTTTGAATTAATATCTTTATCTCTACCAAAAGAAAAGCTTAAGTAGTACTAAGTGGGTGTGTAAAGTCTATTGAGAATATGAGATATAATACTTTAAATAGATCATAATTTTTCGAATAATCCTAAATAACAAAATTTAGGGCTCATTTATACATATATATCCATGCATCTGGAATAGCCAATCGATGGGATCGGAGAACTACTCATGCAATACACATGTACAATGATCGATTATTCATTCCATAAACTTTTACAGACCTTACTCCGATGGAGAGTCTACTGTTAGTTTAAGTCAAGTGAAAATCCTCTAGTTACATTGATCCAATCCTATATTACTCAGTTTAGGAGAATTAATACAGATTATCAAAACTAGACGATTAAATACATAGTGACTTATGTCAATTTCATCCGATAGGGAGGAAGGTCTAAGCCAACACATAAAATTAATACTTCACTACTATTTAATCAAATATGATCAAAAACTCATATAACGATCCAAAAAAAATAGTTTCTTACTAGGTCGTTCTTATGAATCTACCAAATTCCAGATCAATCAGAGTTCTTTTTTTTTCGAATTCCAAAACTATGATCAATTTGGTTGAAACGTAGTTTGGCCAAAGTAGAAGTTAAGATTTTTCCGCTCAGTAATTCCTTATCATATATCATTATTTTGTGAAATAGATACACGAATTAAGAATAAAGAACGAAATTCTAAAATTCCAAAAGAAAAGCATGTTTATGTATACATTGAATATTAAAATTCAAAAACACACCTCATAGATATCAATGCATCTTGAACAATAAAAATGACTACTCATGCAACATACATATATGGTGTCAGATATTCACTTCAACAAATCTAGAACAAAAGCTAACTCAGATGGAGAGTATATGTTATTTTAAGTCAAGTGAATATCATTATCCGTAGATCCATTGATCCAATCAAATATTACTCAGTTTAGGAGAGTCAATACATATAATCAAAATTAGAGATTAAACTTTAATGACTTGTATTAATTTCATCCGTTATGGAGGAAGGTCTAAGCCAACACATTAACTTAATACTTCACTAAAATTTAGTCATGAAGACCATAGAGAACAAACTCTATCTCATCTGTATCATAGTCGAGTAATTTTCATTTAAATTAATTTTCAAGATACAAAAATATATATAAAAAAATAACTTCATCTAAACAACCTCAAATTGCCAAATCACTTCATAACTATGAATATTTTTAATTTGACTGTTTATGATGAACCTACTGAATTTCAGATCAATTAGAGTTTAAAAATAATATTAATTTCTAAAGTTATGATCAAATTCAGATTGAAACGATTTAAGAAAAATAATCAGATCCATATCCTTATCATATATCAATTCATATTAACTCATCATGTGTAATCATGTACCACATTTAACATAAATAAAACTGATATAAAGGATTATATTATCACATTTTAATTCCAAAGAGTGACTTAAAAACCATTTTAAGGGCCTCAAAACTATAACCACATAGCAATGAGAATTTCTTACTAGTCCATCACCAATGAACTTACCAAATTTCAGGTCAATTGGAGTCTATAAAAATATTTCCAAAGCTATGACCAAATTCAAATTCAAGTGGTTTAAGTATCTTTAGAAATTAAAACAATATGACTTTATCATATTCAGATCAAATTTTAATCTGACAAACTACCTAAAACCCATCTAAATAATTTTCGATGGAACCATCAAATTTCAAGTCAATCAGAGATCAGAAAATTCATGACAACCTAAAATATGACCAAATTTGAAAAACAGTCATTTTAGACCATAGTTAAAAATTAAAATAACATGATTCAGATTTTCATTCTCTTTTTATAATTATCTGATGAGCATGAAACATATGTTGTGTCATTCCTTTGGCTGAGGCACTCAATACCTTCTTATAATAAATTATTCTCTAAATTAATACACTTCAGAGTCCAAGATATTATGTTTCTCTCTTTTGACTGAAAACCTCGATATCTCTTCTCATGAATTAATTAAGCATTACTAGTATTTTAAGGTAAATCAACATTAACGTAAATAAATATTTACCACTAATATTCACTTAGAATAATTTATACTTGATGAATTGAGGATGTTCTAATGACTCAAATACATAGATCATTTTAGTGAATCCTATTTATTAATCATAATTCTCAATTCATCTATTACAAAATATATTATCACATGTATAAAGTCTAAAGAATTTTCAACGATTTCAAATAATAAATCGCTTAAGTGATAATTATTTATTAACCAAAAAATTCTTAATTTATACAAATTGATATATATATAATGAATAACATGCTCAAATAATTATTGAACAAAATGAGAAAAAAAATTCAATTGACTTGAAGAGTGACTACCACCATCACTTAACAAGGTTTGGAGTCAACAATTAGTCAAGAACAAAATTTATAAAGTTGAAAAAAAAAAACTTCACAATCAGTTCAATAATAATTTGTTCATCAACAACCTCTATGATTCCCTTTCTTATCAAGCTTTGCAAATTTGATGGATTAATAAGAAACAAACCATTGCAACTAGTCGCCGAAAAAAAAATCAATCGCATGTGCAGAAGTTCGTACTTTCATTTATTAAATAAAACAAATCCATTGAACTTTAACTTTTCTTTTAACTGATGAAAAGTTTTCAATTTGGGTTCCATTAATTTAAAAAATAAAGGACTTCAAATAATCATTAGGACAAATGTTTACTATTGTTGTCCATTCCCACGTGAAAGTGAAAAATTGTCGCCAACACATTTTGCTCTCTTGATCATCTCAAAATTTAAGAGTGTATGTACTTTAGTCAACGAATCAAAAACCTTAAAGTTTCACTTGATTCATTTTTTTTTTCGCGATAAAAATATATTTAGCAACCATGAATCATACATACAATTGCACATATATAAATTTTATGTCATCTATAAAGATGTAAATATGACTCTGATACCAATTGTTGGAAAGCTATATGCACAACGGAAGTATACCATAATCATACAACTTACATGAATAATAGACAACACATTGTTTATACTAAAACAAGTACAATCATGTTAGGGCATATAAACTTTCTGAATTTAATTTCAGAATTACCTCTTGAAGCGTGAGCCGATACCTTCAAGTGAATCCACTAGCTAGTCGACAAGCTAGAAACTTCAAGCAAATTCATAAGCTAGTCCACAAACTAGACCACAGTTTTACGGTCTTCTACAGTGATCCCAAGTTCACTTCCGAACCCTCTCAATACTTGGGTGGACAAGTATTTTATGGAAAAAATAATCCCTTTTTCAAGGGCTAGAAGAATCCCTATTTATAGAGATTTCTTCTTAGTCCAAGGAAAAGGAATACCATGTCTTTCCTTAAAATAGAAAGACATGTACATCTCCCTTTCCTTAGAAAAGAAAAAGTCATGTCCTTCTTCCTTTCCTTAGAATAGAAAAAGTGACATACTTCTCCCTTGCCTTAGAACATAGAAAGATACATACTTCTCCCTTTCCTTAGAATAGAGAAAGACACATACTTTTTCTTTTTCCCTTTACAATAAATTCTGAGTTCTAGATAAATATGGGTATGGTAGGGACCACAGAATTAATTACCGAGACTTCCTATTATGAAAATAATTCCAAATAATTAATTTGAATTATTTTTACCATAATAAATTACAAATCATTTCACTAGAATTTCGTAATTGCACTCCTCTATTTATATTTCGAAATTCCCCATTAGACACATATGTAATTCCCCATGTTAAGATTACAGATACTAATCAATAAATTAAATTACTGACGAACTTAATTCAATGATCAATTTCCTTTAGAGCATTGCTTAACTTATTTCATGTGTCGGATTCTTAAATCCACTTACAAGGTTTGACACGATGAAAACTTTTAAGCTTCTCAAAAAGGCATATCATCAATCTCTATATCGAGACATGAATTTCATCAACTAACTTATTATTTCACCAATATATATTATCATCATCCAATCTACAAAGAATATTGACCCATCTTAGAATCTCACCTTTTAATAAATCAAAACGATGATTAACATATACAAATCATAATAGTTATATCAGGATTAAGAATATAAGTACATTTAATAAGTTTAGAGAATTGCTTTTGTCAGTCAGTCTAAAGCAATAATTTCTACTCGGTCCCGTTCAATACATACAAAATGCACTAGCACAAGAAGTTGGAACTATACCATTCCCATAATCAAGATAAACTACATATAAGCTTGTGCTACAATCGTACCGATGGCATGTCCAATTTCCATCTTAGATTGTGAACAAAAAAAAACTTTATACTTATAAAAACCGATGATTTAATCCTCTGTGTATAATTAAATTCTATACACTAAATCATCTACTATATAAGTAAACAAGCACCATAAAAGAATATATGATCTATTAAAAAAATAATTATTCTATAATAAATACTATATCTAAACACATGGTTAATAGTATATATCCCAACAATTGGCGTTGACTAATCGAAGTTTGCCCCACATAAGACCTATTTGAGGGGAAACAGTACTCTCAAATCGTTGACCTCTAGTTTAGAATGAAGGAATTCTATCCATCTCATCACAATCCTTTTTAGTTATTAATTTCTGTTAACATAAATAAATAATATATTGTTAAATTAATATTTCTTGGTTATTGAATTTAAATAATAGTTAACTTACTAGTTTAATTAGGTTTAAATGATTTAATAACTAGTAAAATTATCCGCGCTTCGCGCGAGAATTTTATGTCACGGAATTTATAAAATAATACTTAAAACCTATGAGACATTAAAACTAAAACACTATATTATCTTACATACAAGATTAAGTAGTAAAAAAAATTATTAATGTAAATGAAAATGAAAATTATTATATCTTATCATTTATCCTTAATAACATAAACATAAATTAATTATTGTAAAAATATATACCAAGATCTATAACATAAGTAATGGTGTTAGTGAGCCACTCAACAGGAGCAAAGTACACAAATATTTAATTGTGAAGAAGAAGAAGAAGAAGAAGAAGAAGAAGAAGAAGAAGAAGAAGAGGAAGAGGAAGAGGAGGAGGAAGAGGAAGATGAAGAGGAAGAGGACGAGGACGAGGACGAGGACGGGGACGAGGATGTTCAAAGTTTTCATTTTTATTTTAAAATGACAGGAAATCCCTCTATTTATAGACAACAAATGGTAGTGTGAACAAATCTTTATTTTGCCTCAAAATAATAATAATAATAATAATAAAAGAAGAAGAAGAAGAAGAAGAAGAGGAGGAGGAGGAGGAGGAGGAGGAGGAGGAGGAGGAAGAGGAGGAAGAAGAAGAAGAAGCTCGTCCGAGGAGGAGGAGGAGGAGGTTCAAAGTTTTTTTTTAATTTTAAAATGACAGGAAATCCCTCTATTTATAGACAACAAATGGTAGTGTGAACAAATCTTTATTCTGCCTCAGAATAATAATAATAATAATAATAATAATAATAATAATAATAAAAGGTTCAGAAGTTTTTTTATTTTAAAATGACATGAAATCCCTCTATTTATAGACAACAAAGTGTAGTGTGGACAAATCTTTATTCTACCTTATCAGAAAGGTTATAAATATTTGGAAAAGTTGCAACCCTTCGTAAAGGTCACAACATTTCATAAAAGTCACAACTTTTCATAAAAGTCGCAACTCTTCATTAAAGTCGCAACTTTTCATGAAAGTCACAACTTTTCATAAAAGTACAACTCTTCATAAAAGTCGCAACTCTTCATTAAAGTCACAACTTTTTATAAAAGTCGCAACTTTTCATGAAAAGGGAAAGCCAATTTTGGAAATAAATAAATTAACAGGGAATTCTAGTTTGTGGTGGCGCCACGTAGGCGGGCCTAAGGTTCTCTTTTATATATATATATATATATATATATACATATATACATACCAATCTGGTGATAATGCAAAAACAATCCTAGCAAAAAACTAATGGTATTTAACAGGTTAGGCCTTCAAGGTGGTTCGAAAGTTAATGAACTGGGTTTACATCTTTTGACTCTAAAAGAGGGTAGAGACCATTTTCCAATGTTTACAAGTCCCTTGACAACTCGCGGAATGCTATTGTGTTATATGTAAATCTTTAAAGACTCCAAGGAGTGGCCAATGGAAGCTAGCTTGTCAGTCACTTTGTTCGCTTCCCTATAGCAGTGGGTGGTGGTAATTCCATGTAATCCCACAAGACTCTTGATATCTCGAACAATTTCTTCAATCCTCCATGATGTTGTCCATATTCCATTTATGGTGTTTTGCAGCAAGAGAGAGTCTGTTTCAACAACAATCTGGTTCATACCATTCTCTATGCACCATTTTAGTCCAAAGAGTAGTACATATGCTTCAGCTTGGTTGATTGTTGTAGTGCCTAGCGGTAGACTGAATGCCATCAAGACATTGCTTGTGCTATCCCTGAGAACCCCCCTCCTCCACAGTTCCCCTCTATGCACGAACCATCTGTGTTAAGTTTTAATAGGGATGCACAAGGGCATATCCATTATTTGACCATGGTGGAGTTGTATTCCACTAACCTTTTCCCAAAAATGAGGTATATGTCTTCCCAATTTTCATCGGTGAGGATTCCTTTGAATTTAGCTTTGATAAGTTGATTAATTTTGTATGTGATCAGGGACTTGGATCTAAGAATGGAAGGCTTTTCTGTGTCAAATTTGGAGTTGCACCTGGATCTCCATAATGCCCATAACACTATGGGAGGAATGATCTTTAAGATGTATGATGCCATAGTGTTTTTTGTCTTGAAGTTCCAACATTCTATGATTAGGTTCATTAGTGAGTTGTTCTTGTATTTGATGCCAATTTTTCCTGCAAACTCTTCCCATATACTTTGTGCAAATCAACAATTTATGTATCCTGGTTCATTCCTGCATACAAATAACAACTGCAATTAGTATTAGTGTCAATGCCGAAATTAGCAATTCTATCATCTGTGGAGAGCCTATTGTGAATGGATCTCCAGGTAATAAAGGATATTTTACAAGGGATGTCTTTGTGCCATATTTTAGCTTCCAAAGGAGAGGAAATCCTTTTCTGCCTTATTCCAAGTTGAAGAGACATTAAATTTTCCAGATTGCTCTAGCGTTCAGATGGGTCTATCAACACCTTCTTGATTAAGGTGCATGGAAGTATTCATTAAAGATGTTTGGATTGTCTCAGGTAGATGGTTCTATAGGCAACTCCAATCCTATTTCTCATCTTTGTAAACATCCTTAACCCTGATGCTATGGTGAATAAACTCCCCTTCAACAACAAGGTACAGAGGTCCATGATCAGACCATTTATCATACAAGAAGCTACTATTCCCTGTCTTGATTTTCCACTTGATGAACTCTTCAACGATGCCCTTAATCTCACACATAGCCTTCCAGCTGTGTGATTGACCAGGTTTCCAGCATATGGTGATAGGATTCTCATTAGAGAAGTATTTGCTTTTCATGAAATTTGCCCAGATGGAATCAGAGGTCCTCAATTTCCACCATTATTTTGCAATAAAAGCATTACAAATATCAACCACGTTTCTTAAATTGGATCCTCCTTCATCATAAGGAAAGCAAAGATTATGTCAGGAGACCTAGTGGTGTTTTCCACCTCTTTCATTACCAGACCAAAAACATTTGGCAATATAGGTTTCAATGGAAGTAATAGTGCCTCTTGGGTGAGTTGCAGCCAAGGTATGAACGTTGAGAGCTTGTAGCACATGCCTAATAAGAATGGCCTTGCCTGGGCTAAGGAATTTAAGGTTCCATCCTCTGATTTTGTTGATCACTTTAGTGATCATTCCAGTAAAATATTCCACTTTCTTGTGTCCAGCATAAATAGGGCATCCAAGATATTTCATAGGGAGCTTATCGAATCTCATATTCAGGATTCTTTGAACTCTTCTAATAGATTTTTGAGAAGCATTTAAGGCAAAAGAGAAGCTGCTTTTATCCCTATTAATAGTTTGACCTGAAACCTTTTTCACAAGTAGACAAAGTGTTGAGAATAAGTTGTAAAGAATTGCCCGAACCACTACTAAAAATAATAGTATCATCTGCAAAAGTAAGGTGGTTAATTTTAGGCCCTTGACTACTCATAGAAAGCTCTTAAAGTTGTTTTGAAAAAGGTTGTTGAGTAAAAGATATAGGAGTTCAACACATATAACAAAAAGAGAAGGAGAGAGGGCCGGTTTAAGACCCCTTCCAGATTTGAAAAAACCTTGTCTGTTGCCGTTAATCAAAAGGGAATACCAATTATTAGAGATGTATCTGTATATGAGATCTATCCATGTTTCAACAAACCCAAGTTTTCTAAGCATAAAGCAAAGAAAAGGCCAGGAAACCTGTCATATGTTTTAGACATATCCAACTTGATTACTACGATACCTCCTTGCATTGGTTTCCTTATATCATTAACATTCTCTTGAGTGAGAATGATGTTGTCCAAGATAGCTCTTCCGTTTACAAAGCCACTCTGATTCTGTCAAATAATTTTGGGAAGAAGCTTGTTGAGCCTGGTATTGAGTACCTTGGCAATGATCATACTGGATACATTCCAAAGGCTAATAGGCTCAGAGAAATATTGAGGGCACTCAACTTTTGGAAGTATAACTAAACAAGTGTGAGTGATGAAAATTTGGGAAGGGGGGCTCCTTTGATAAAATGAGGAGATTGCTTTGAAGAGGTCATATGCAATAATATGCCAAGTACTATGGAAAAATTTACCATTGAGCCCATTAGGTCCAGGAGAACTATCAGGGTCAATAGAGAAAACAATATCCCTTACCTCTTGCATAGTTGGGGGAGCAGTAATGTAAGCATCATCTTCCTCGGTAATGACCTTTTTCACCACATTTAGAACATTGTCATCTTCTATGACTTCTTCACTGAAAAGGTCCTCAAAATATTTTACAGCAGTATTAGTTACTGCAGTGTCACCTTCTACCCAGTTCCCATCCATGTCTTTAATATTCTTAATGGTAATGTTCTTCCTTCGGTCTTTAATAATACTATGGAAGAAGGCAGTATTGGCATCACCCTCTTGGAGCCACTTGACCCTCGCTTTCTGTCTAGTAATTTTGTCTTGGGGCTCAATGCATTTTATGAATTCAACTCTAGCTCTGTTCAAAATTTCTCTATTCTCTTGCATATTGTGATTCACAGAATTGTCTTCCAGACTTTTCATAAGAACTTCCAGCCTCTTTGGTTTTTCATATATGTCTCCAACAGATTTTCTAAACCAAGAGCTAAGATGAAGCTTTTGGTGTAGACAGTTAAGGGGATTGCCAAATTGGGGCTGATCCCAAGAATTCTAAATAATGGGCAAGTACTCCTCATGTTCAGTCCATACATTTAGAAATTTGAAATACTTGATATAGTTCGAGTTAATGGACTCACAATTAATCAGGAGAGGAGCATGGTCGGAGCAGGTACGGAATAAATGAGTAATAATTGTGCCTCCAAAGGTGTCAAACCAGTGAAAATTGGTGTTGGAGGGGGGGGTCCCTGTTGTCACTCCAAGTAAATCTGGATCCCACGTAGCCTCCATCTTGTAGGTTGCAATTCTTAGGTCATCCCATAGTTCCCTCCTCAAGATTTCATCACATTTAGCATACACAACACTAATATGGAAGGAGATTGCAGGATGGGCTTTGAATATATGTAGGAGCATGTGTTGATCTTTGTCTTCCAGAATGTCTAATTGATGATCATTTTTCTAGAAGATCCAAATCTTATTATGATGGGCTTTTCCTCACTATACATGAAAGTGTAGTAAAGAAAACGCCATTTTATCTAATCATTCAAGAATGCAAATGGCTGCACAACTGGAGAAGACCAATTAAGTTGGATAAATGGGCACTTTTTAGACGACAAATAAAAAAAGGAAATTTTAAAAATAGCTAAGACTAAAAATATAATCAGACTTTTCAGTTATAGTTTATTTAATTACGATTCGTAGCTATATGCAAGAAGGAGGAGAGAGGCCAGTGAGATCTAGAAGATAGAAGAGAGATACAATTATTTTGTCTATTTAATTGAATTGTATCACGAATACAATTAATATGATTTATTTGTATCAAACTAGCTACTAGAAGAAGGAGAGAGGCGAGCAAGATTAGGAGAGGGAGGAGAGAGGTGAGCGATATCTGAGAGAGGGAAGAGAAAACAGTTGTTCTTCTTTTATTAATCTAAATAGATTCCTTTGGGCAGAAAGTTACCATTGGGCAGAAAGTTACCATTTGAGTTTGACATTTCAAACTTCATACATGATCATTAAGAGCATGTTTGGTATTTACCGTTAAAACAACTTATTTTTAGAAGCATTTTTTTTAAATCGCTTTTTAGAAAAGTGCTTTTGAAAAAAAAGCAATTTGTGTTTGGTTAATTCATTTGAAAAGTGTTTTTCTTAAGCAAATTGTGTTTGACTAATCTTTTTTAAAAAGTGTTTTTAATAGTCAAATACAAAAAAGGACAACTATTAATACACTTCTAATATTTAAAATTATTTTATAGAGAGAAATTGTTGGAATGTATGCATCCACTAGTAATCAAAGGACTAGGTCCTTTGGTACAGTTAAAGTGCTGGAAGTAAATAGCTGAAAGTAGAATGTGCACACACGATTTTACGTGGAAACCTCCTTGCTCAAGGGAGTAAAGCCACGACCTGTCACACGAGATTTTCAACTGTTTTCACTAATCTCAAAGAAAAAGTGAATACATACTTCAAACAACTAATGAGATGAAACTCTTAATCTCACACTAAGTAATACGCCTATTACTTACTGAGCCTAAGGAATGCATTCATTGCCCACTATATTAACTATCACTAATTAATATAGACTTTACACCGTAAGACACAGAGTTAACTCTAACAATGTTTTTACACAGACTTACACAAAGGTTTGAAACGTTTCTTATAAGAGTGAAACGAATCCTACAAGTTTAGTAGATTACAAGCATTCAAAAATTACAACACACACGAACAAGACTTCTTGTGTTTGATCAGGTATCTTGCTGTATTTTGAAGCTTGGTTTTTCTCTCTCTTCGAATGAATGAATCATCAAATTGTTTGTCTTTTGATTATATCAATCAAGAAGAATTGGTGACCACTGGACAAACAACCTCATCTATTTATATTGGTGAAGTACACTGACCGCTTCACCAATACACTGACAAGACAGCTTTCCAGTTGTACCCCATATTATACTTGGACGAGAATACTCAGTTGGGGAGCGGGTCCCTGCATTTGTGAGGATTATTAAAACAACTGAATTACATCATTTCCCCCATTTTTTTATGATGACAAACAAACCACCTCACATCAGTTGCATTCATTCAATTTCAATTCCCCCTACCACCAAGTTCCCCTTGTCACTGTTCTCTATTCCAAACAAGACCAACAGTAGTATAATTTACAATATATTCCCCGTTTTGACATCATTGAAAAGGAGAAACAGTAAACATACACAAGTTGCATGCAAAATTGTAAGGAATTCAAAGGCATAGACAACACAATACATGAACATACACGCAACCGAGATAGGATAAAAGCACAACAAGAAAGGGAAAAGTAAGATGTTGATTTCATATCACAAAACTGGCCACTGAATTCCGCCAGAAACATGCCATTGCCACTACATCATATGACAGGAGAACAAAAAGACGCTGAAAGACATAAGGAATAATACACTAGACACTTTAGGATGGAGGGGGATGGGGAGAGAAGGATTGAAACACAAGACTCTAGCGAGAGTTAGCATCAACATGCGCCTCAAGGATTTGCTTAGTAAGGGACTTGATTTCCTCATTCAATGAGGCATTTTACTCAAACAACCGCATATTTTCAGCCCACAATTTACTAACTTCCTCCTTACTCTCAGAGCTAGTACCAGGTCCTTGAGATATAGCTTGTTGAAGTTGGGCCCTGAGTCTAGCAATTTCCACATCCTTTGCACTCAAGGCAACCGTGAAATCCTCCAACTCCTGCTTGAGAGTGTCCTATTTCTCAAAAATCTCAAAGACATGGGACTTAACCTTGACCTTACCTTCTGCACACTCACATTCCAAGAGTGTGGTTGCAGTAAATGTCTGTTTTATCGTCCCTGCAACTCCCCTGCCAAGAGGCACCCTAAAGTGTTCGAACACATGATTCAATAGGTACCCATAAGGTATTCCATGCTTAGCATTCTTCCAGGTCATGACCCTATGCATATGCTTAAGCATGACACCAGGTAGACTGATGGCTTCAAGCTTGTCTAGCTACACCATAAGAAAAAGATCTGTTGCAGATGCCACTATTCTCTTTTCACTTTTGGTCATAAGCACCTTGTTGACAAACTCAAAGAAGAGTTTATAATCTCCCTTGAGAAATTACTTCTTAGGAAGCCCAACACATTTCACATCCCCATACTTAGTGGAACGTTGAGCATACTCAGAAGAAGGTTTACATCCTTCAACGGACCTGATCCCTTGAGAGGGAACTCCCAAGATAATCCCCAAACTCTCTTAACTCAAGGTGATGTCCACTTCTCGCACAGTTGTCGGTATCCCTCCATCATCAAGGAGTTCCATTTTATAGTACAACTCACGTACCTCTGGCTCATGTAGGTATGGCACAGGACACTCAAAAAAATGTTCCCAACTTTCCAAGGAAACACAATCATAGAACGAAGCTCTTGGCAAAATCGACAAGATTGGAAGAATGCTTGAAACCCTAGTTTTTCTCCTCTTGGAACCTTGCTCTAATGAATTGAAGTGTTAATAAACGTAAAAGAACTGATTATCACTTTCTAAGCCCTTAATTTGGTGTAAAACATCGTGTTTTAGGCTTGGAATAGAGGTTAAAACGAGGTAGTTTAAGTACCAATCACATATGGAAAAGACCAAAACGACCCCAACTTAAAAGAACTGTCAAAGTACCTTAAAAGGGAGGTTTCACGGACCGTTGAAGTCTCCACGGTCTGTGAAAAACTTCACCGGCCGTATAGCCATCTGTGAAACTTCGTTTATCTGATAGGGCTACACTAAAACAAGAATTACTTTTTACTCCAAACTCAAAATGAGGCAAACTTGGTGTCATTGGAAAGAGAACTCAAAGACCTTTTAATTTGATAGGTCATGGCCCACCTAATTCATTATGTGCTGAGAGATATGATTGTTTGAAGTTGACCCTAAACATTAAAAGTTGATGGATGACTTGTACGGACCCCTAAATGGACCGTACAAGCCACCACAGGTTGTCTAGGGTCCTGTCCAGGTGACCCACACATTGGAAGCACTGGACGATTGGCCACTCTCCCTAAACAGGCCATGTACCCCTAAATGGTCTATATAAGGAGTCGTGAAGGTCCATGGTTCATTTTGGGTTCATGGACTTGCCTGTTAGCCCTCTTTAGCATTTCTCAAGGTTCAAGGTGTTACACGAAAGATTCAAATTTTAAGAGAAGAGTTGCGAGGTGTTATAGAATGATTCGGGTCCTGGCTTAGAAATTTTCGATGTGTTACAGTAAGTTAGTAAGTGAATAAAAAGTGAAAGAGCATAAAACAAATGAGTGAGATAAGAGAGAGTTGCTAGAGTGTGAGCACACAAAATATATTGTGTAAGAATTGTAAGACCGAAGCAGGTTCTTACTTTGATATAATAAAATTCAAGTTGTGAAAAATCAATTGTGCCCGTCTCCCAACAATATATTCAACACTAACTTGAGCGTAATAATATTTATTTGTAAGACTTATCATGGATAGATTAAACCTTGGTAAATTATATCATGGTTGGATCAAACCAAATTTATTTTTTTTGGTAACTAAAAGATTTTATTTACCAAATGGAGAAATGTACAGCTCAAAGAAAAGAAACAAAACAACAAATTCTAGCTGGGAAGGACATATTGCTCCTAGCCCAGAAGTAGCTAGCATCCCATATCCTCTTCTCTAATAATTCTTCCTGAGCTAGCTAGGATAGGTAGTTATCAAACTGTGTTATGTACGTAGCTATCTTGGGGTACATAGTAGCTCTATAATAGATATCTTGAATGATTCGCCTGATGATAATTTCCTCTGCCCTATGTCTATTCTGGAAGATACGATGGTTTCGCTCTTGCCATACATAGTAAATAGTTGCAGCCAATGTCATTTTATACAATGCAGCGCCTCTACTCCTTCCTTTGCAATGTTCAATTGCCCAAGCAAGTTCTCCTTACCAATCAAGACTTTGTTGTAGAACACCTTACCATGCTAGTAGCTTGTTCCACAGGTACAAGTGTTGGATGGTCTCATCTTCCAAGAGACAAATGGGACAAACAGAGCTCGTGTCGATACCCCATTTACGCAAGCGATCTCGTGTGAGTAGTCGACCCTGCCATTTTGAGAGTAAAGATCCACTTTTCAGCACCTTTGTTCCTGTATACAATTTTATACCAAGGCACCTTATTAACTGGTCCTATTATGGACTGATAGATAGCCTTAATGGAGAACTGTTCCATCTGTTGCACAGTTTCAAGTTCATGGCCAACTTCTTCAAGGTATTGCTTAGCCTTGAGAATTTGCTGGATCATCCAGGAAGCATTCTAGCGCTAGTGTTCCATACACTTCCATCCTTTATATAATAGGAATGAGTCCAAAGCACCCATAATTTATCTTTTTTCCGTGCCAGGTCCCATAATAATTTGCATACTACTGCCTTATTCCAATGCGCAATGCTAGTGATATTGAGTCCCCCAGCTATGCCAGGACTACATACTCTGCTCCAACACAACAAAGCTTTTTTCGATTACTCAGCTTTCCCGGTCCATAAAAATCGCCGACAGATGGCTTCAATAAATTGGACAATCTTTACTGGAAGTAAAAATGCTTGTGCCCAGAAGGTTTGAATTGCGAATAACTGTAAACTTTACTGTTGCTTAACAGAATCCATGGAAGCTAAACCTCCATGGATGTGATTGTAAGCTTGAACTCGAATTAAGAAGAGAAGAGAGAGATAATTTTTATTATCAGTAAAAGTTGATTACAAATGAGAAGAAGCACAATCTTATATAGATCACACAATGCACACCATGTGCACACTCTAACAAACTTTCATACTAACTAAATAATGCCATCTCATAGTTAGTTACATAACAAGATTCTAACTAACTTCTTCTAGAACTTTCAATATTCCCCCTCAAGCTTTAGTCTATATATACATTGAAGACTCCAAGCTTGGCTAATAACATGTGACGAGAAGCTGCTCCCAGGCCTTTTGTTAGTATGTCTGCTGGTTGTTGTTTGGTGTTCACATAAGTAGGCAGTATCAGTCCACTTCTTATTCTTTCCCTTACAAAATGACAGTCAATTTCTATGTGCTTGGTCCTTTCATGGAAGATTGGATTGACAGCTATTTGCATTGCTGCTTTACTGTCACAGTGCAACTTAACAGGAATTGTAATATTAACATTGAGTTCCTTTAACAGGCCAACCAGCCAAATTATCTCTGCAAGTACACTGGCCATGCTCCTATACTCAGCCTCTGTAGAGCTTCTACTTACTGTGTGTTGCTTCTTGGACTTCCAAGATATGAGTGAATCTCCTAGCTTAACCATATATCCTGTCACAGACCTTCTTGTATTAGGACAAGCTGCCCAGTCTGAGTCACAAAATGCTTCAAGTTCTAGATTTGTCTTGCTGCTCAATAATATGCCTTGACCAGGACTAGTTTTGATGTACCTAACTAGCCTCATAGCCGCTTCCCAATGTGATCTTTTAGGCTGCTGCATGAATTGTGATAACACCTGAACTGTGAAGCTAATATCAGGCATGGTGATGGTAAGATACAATAATCTCCCAACCAACCGTTGATAGCCTGTGACATCCTTGTGTATAGGATCATCAGTAACCCCAGTCATCTTATCATATTCCACTGTAGTGAGTTTCACATTTGCCTCCAAAGGTGTGTTCACTGGCTTTGCACCACTAAGACCAGTGTCTGAGATCAATTCCAGGGCATATTTCCTTTGGTTAAGGAGAATACCAGACTTGGATCTCATGATTTCAATACCTAGAAAGAACTTAAGATCACCAAGGTCCTTCATTTTGAACTTGTTATGAAGTGAAGTTTTTAATTCTTGTATCAACTTACTACTATTTCCTGTTATGAGCAAATCATCTACATAGATAAGAATCATTGCTATGTCTTGCCCATCATTTTTTTGTAAAAAAAGAATGAACAAGTGGACTTTGCACAAAACCAGTAGCTACGAGTACTTCAGTGAGTTTCAAGTTCCATTGCCTGGAAGCTTATTTTAGTCCATATAGAGACTTAAGCAGCTTACACACCTTGTATTCCCCCTGTTTTTGGATGCCTTGTGGCATTTCCATATAAACATCTTCAATAAGGTCACCTTGCAAAAAAGCATTATGAACATCCATTTGGTAGAGAGGCCAATTGTGAGAGGCTGGCACATAAATGTTGGTCCTGACTGTGACAATCTTAGCTACAGGTGAAAAAGTCTCATGATAGTCCAGACCCTCTTGCTGGCTATAACCCTTGGCAACCAGTCTTGCCTTGTACCTTTCAACCTGCCCATTTGCTTGAAACTTAACCTTATATACCCATTTAGAACCAATAGCGTTCTTTCCAGGTGGAAGGTCTACTACAATCCAAGTGGCATTTTGTTCTAATGCATTGACTTCATCCTTCATTGCTACAATCCATTCCTTGCAGCTGGAAGCCTCCTTGAAAGTAGCAGGTTCAGACACTGTATATAGTGTAGCTAAAAAGGACTTGTAAGAGGGGCTTATCTTTGAGTAAGTGACATAGTTGGCAATAGGATAAAGGCAAGCATTATGAGCTTGCTTTGGGGCTGTGGACACATGATAATCTTTGTGCCAAATAGGAGGCTTGAGGGACTAGTTTGGTCTTGTGTTTAAGGATTGCTCAGGAACAACCATAACAGGCTTAGGCTCAGAACCTGCACTGCATTCTCCTGGAGTTGAGCTGCCACCTGAGCTTTCAATACAATCCTCTTCTTCCTCTGTTGAATTGGTGACTTCATTGGAGACATTATGAGGAACTGCATTGTGTAATGGAACAGCTGGATTCATGGGGATTAAATCAAAGTCTTTAGAAACATCAAAGTCTTGGGACCAACTATCAATATGTTGAGAGGATGTAGAAGATGAGCTAGTCATGAAAGGGAATGCATCTTCCATAAAGGTGGCATCCCCGCTGATATGAAAAGAATGAGACTCTAAATCCAGTATTCTATAGCCCTTCTGTGTTTCTGCATAGCCCATAAAGACACCCTTTTTTGCCCTCGGAGCAAACTTATCAGACCTAGGAAGGACAGAAACAAAACAAAGACAACCAAATACTTTCAAGTGGTATAGGTGTGGTGGAGTGCCATAGAGTAATTCATGTGAAGTTTTGCCTTGTAACACTGTTGTGGGAAGCTTATTGATCAAGTAGACTGCAACCTTGATACAATGACCCCAATAGGAAATAGGAATTGCAGCCTGAAACCTTAGAGCCCTAGCAGTGTTTAATATGTGCTTATGCTTTCTTTCAACCACCCTATTTTGCTGGGGTGTGTATGCACAGGTACTTTGATGCACAATGCCAAGGGAAGCAAATAATTCCTTACACTTTAAATTCATAAATTCTGTCCCATTATCAGACCTCAACACTTTCACCTTCATGCTAAACTGAGTGTTTATCATTAATAGAAAATCTTTTATTACAAAGTAAACTTCAACCTTTGAATGAATTAAGCAAGCCCAGGTAAACCTGTTATAGTCATCTACAATTGTAACAAAGTATTGTTTTCTATCATAAGTGGGAGTCTTGTAGGGCCCCCATACATCGACATGTAATAACTGGAATACAGTACGAGAGGTATGTGAACTATTAGGGAAAACTGGTCTACTTTGTTTTGCTTGAGGACAAATGTGACAACAAGACTGATCAGTTGCACAACCTTTGATAGCCGAGATGTGTTGCATAACAGTAAGAGAAGGATGTCCAAGTCTTTGGTGCCACAATGATGTTAGACTATTATCCTTGATAGCTGCATGAACCACTGCCTTTATTGTGTCTTTTAACAAGTACAGACCATCACATACTCTGCCTATCCCAATCACCTTGCCATTTGAGAGTGCTTGCATCACACAAAAGTTAGGGAAGAAGCTAACACTACAAGATAGGTCTCTAGTTAACCTTGCAACTGACAACAAGTTGTACTTGAAGTCAGGTACATGTAGCACATCCTTCACTTTATAACTTCCCAAAATGATTGAATTCCCTGTGTTTCTGATGTGAGCTTTATTTCCTGTTGGTAATTGAATAGTATTTGACCTCTGATCACCTAGGTAACTCAATTCAGCTAGAAGATCTTTAGAGGATGTAATGTGGTGTGTGGCACCTGAATCAATAATCCACCCACACTCATAAACATTAGATGTCGAAGACATATTACTTGCCAAGTTTGCTTTGCATTCAGTGCCATCTCCAACACTTTGACTGGTATTGTTATGTCTGAGATTTTTCACATGGTTGTACTGCTCCTCAGTAAGAGTAAGCCCATGTCCATGTTCCTCTGTTGCAGCATAATTTGCATGTGATTTGATACCAGAATCAACATGATAATTGTGAGAAAAATTGTTAGATCTGTGACCATTCTCAGTGCCATAAGCCATACTTTGCCCTCTGTATCCAGTATTACTATCACCTTGCCCTTGTTTCCTCTTGCTCTTAAAATCATTAGGATATCCTATGATCCTGTAACAGTCTTTAGAAAGATGATTTCTATAACCACAATGTTCACAGGCAGTGTCTAGTAACTTCTTTCCTTTGAAACTTGACCTACTATTCACCATCATTGTGAGAGGTTCCTTGTTGAGATCCATAACTCCTAATGACCTTTGACTCTCCTCTTGTATGACTGTGGCATATGCCTGATTAACAGTGGGAACTATAGCCTTAAGTAATATGTCACTCCTCACATGACTGTAAGACTCGTTTAGCCTCATAAGAAACATTAATAGTCTCTGCTGGCTTAGATGTTCAATATAGGGTTTAGCCTCATCACGGTTGCGTAAGGGAGCTGGTACTAACACATCTAGTTCATCCCATAAGTCTCTCAATTTCGAATAGTAAGCAGTAACAGAGTAAGTACCGTGTTTTAATGAAGAAACCTATGCCACGATTGATACACTCTAGTGAGATTGGATTTATCAAACCTCTCCTTGAAGTCATCCCAAACATGTTTGGCATTCGAAGCATAGACAATCGTAGTTAGCAATTCCTGAGCCACTATGCTGCTGATCCATGAAAGCACCACTGCATTGCACCTCTCCCATTGAGCTGCTAAATCTCCTTTGTATGAGATTTTCAAACATGATCCATCAACGAATCCAAGTTTATTCTTCACCAATAATGCAAGTCGTAGCGATCTACTCCATAGCCCATAGTTTGCTGGACCTATAAGCTTAATCACAATCAAGGTTGCACCTGGCGTATCCGATGAATGAAGATAAAGAGGATGATTATGTTCTAGGGTAGCCACTGTTAACTCTGTCATTACAGAATCAGTCGCTTTGTTATCTGATTGAAAACTATATGCAGCTTGTGAGATAATCCCTATGTCCCTGCTCTGATACCATGTAAACTTTACTATTGCTTAACAGAATCCATGGAAGCTAAACCTCCATGGATGTGATTGTAAGCTTGAACTCGAATTAAGAAGAGAAGAGAGAGATAATTTTTATTATCAGTAAAAGTTGATTACAAATGAGAAGAAGCACAATCTTATATAGATCACACAATGCACACCATGTGCACACTAACAAACTTTCATACTAACTAACTAATGCCAACTCATAGTTAGTTACATAACAAGATTCTAACTAACTTCTTCTAGAACTTTCAATAATAACACACTTCTAATTAATTGAACCCGTCCAGCATAAGATAAGAATTTAGTTGTCCATGAGCTTATTCTCCCAAGCATCTTCTCTATTAAAGGTTCGCATTAGAAAATGGATAACCTTCTAGAGCTGAGCGGTACCCCTAGGTATCTGAAAGGAAGCATTCCTTTGGAGTAGCCAAGAATATCTAGTATCTGTTGTTGCACCCTAGCAGTCACACCACCAAAATAAACTGCACTTTTGTTGGTATTGGCCACTAAACCAGAAGCCTCGGAAAATAAGCGGAACTTTTCGTGCAAGCAAGAAATAGACCTTGTATCTCCCCTACAAAACAATAGCAAATCATCAGCAAACCCCAACTGCACTAAGTCAAACTTAGCACATCTAGGGTGAAACTTGAATCCTGGCTGTCGTTTCAAAGACCTTAGCAGTCTACTAAGATATTCCATGGCAATGACAAATAAGAAAGGGGACATGGGGTCCCCTTGCCTTAGGCCTTTTTTTGCTACAAACGGAGGTGCTGGCTGCCCATTAATAATCACAGTATACGATACAGTCCTTAGGCAAGCCATTATCCATTTAACAAATAATACTGGAAATCCCAGTAGCCTTAGCACTTGCTCAATATATATCCATTCCACCGAGTCATAAGCTTTTTGCATATCGACTTTAATCATGCATCTAGGAGAGATATTGCACCTATATTTCTCGGACTCTTCAATAATGTCAAGGGGTGCGTGTCAGATTTGCCAAAAGTAGTGTATTTTTGGAGAATCCGACACGGGTGCGGCATCAAAAGTGAAGAGTCCGCGCAACTTAGTATTGCACCTTCCATAACCTTTTACCAATTCATGGCTCATGATAATATTATCAACTATCAATCTTCCCAAATTTGTTTTTAAATATTTATTAGTAGTATCTTTGTTTATTTGAAATTTTTGTTTTTTAGTTTGAGAGGCTTGATCTAACCAGCTAAAGTTTACCTTTAACTTTGTTAAAAATGTAATGTTTCGTTAGTTTTAGGGTAGTGTTCAATTTTTTTTACAAACATGAAGGACCATTTTGTTTCAGTATATATATTACAATATCTTATCCTCCTTTTTTTTTAAATTAAAGACTTGAATAATGGCGTTCACGATAACGTTAAAGAAATGAACCTTAGACCTAATTCAATCCGAAAAGCTAGTTCATGAGGGAAGGATTTCTTTAGACAGAACATCATCTCAGTAACCATCAATGATGTGAGATTTTTTTATTCTTCAACACCCTACCTCACGTCCAGGGTTGAACATCTAAAGCGTATATCATGTTAGATTATCCAAAGAGGCCATCCATCTAATTGAACTCAATGAAACTTCTTCATTCTTCAACAAATTAAGAGGGAGATGGAGTAATGGATTAGCTATAGACTTCTGGATGTACAAGAGTTCAAGAATCTAATATATATTAGGTAGTGTTTGTTGAAGAAGTTTAACATTTTTCCTAATCACTAGGTTGATGCTCAAGGTGGTTTTAGAATTTTAAATTAAACTTCTTAAAGTTTATTATTTACTAAAAAGATTTTAGAGAACACAAACTAAGGTACTGTATTATAACAAATGACATTAATTTGAAACAATCTTTTCCAAGTTATATAGAAAGATAATCAATTTTATCTCTCTTTAATTAATTAGTACATATATACTCGGTATATTATATATTACTTTAAACTCAACTTTTTACAATTAATTATTTTTATTTTTCCATGAAAATAAATATTTAATTAATTAATTCTAATAAAGTCAAAGCGAACACCAGTAATGATTTTTCTATAAATTAAAAATAAAAATTAAATTATCTCAATATTTTGTTGGTTTATGCATCACTTATTGGTATAATCCTTTCAATACAAAATTGTAGCAATCAAAACCCCTCAAAACATGTCTTAGTTTGTTCATTTCGCCTTAAGTTGATAAGCTTTTTGGTTACTTTTCGTTAGTTGTTTGTGTTGATAAAATTTAATAGCTAATTTCAATTGCTCAACACTGAGCAATGAAGAAGGACATTTTTAAGTAATAGTTTGAGTATAAGTGGCAGCATAGAATTGCTGCTTGATGCATTGCAATTTCCCGCGAAATAAAGATTGACATCAAAATATTAATTTAGAGACAAGAAAAAAAATGTTAACAGAGTTTGTCCAATTGTTGCATTGCTCCTCCAATTGGATTTGACTAAAGTCCAAAGGCTGGATTGCTTCCCCTATTTTGTTTTTAAAAGTGTTTAGAAAAGACCAAAAAAATGTGATGTATGCAGAGTTAATTAATTCTATATTTCTAAATTAGAGAGACTTATTTCGAAAGACCTTCAATTATTTAAAAAAAAATTACAATATGTTTAATTAACTTTGTTTTTAAGTTTTCTAATTTTATTTTTGAATGTGTTCGGAAAAGACAAAAAATATATGATGTATGCAGGCTTAATTAATTATATTTTCAAGAATAGAGAGACTGTTTTTGAAAGATGTTCAATTGAAAAAAGAACTTTTACAATACGTTTAAAGAAATACAAGACTGAAAAGGTGTGGTGAAAATAACTATAAGTTAAAAAAAAAGTGAAATAGCCTAAGAAACCCTATTACTTTGATTGGTTAGAAAATTTGACCCTTTACTCACAAGGTTTCATCCAAACGCTTGAACATGTTCATATAAAGGTAGCTAAAATAAATGAAACAACAATAATAACATATTCCGTTTAATATAATTACTAAAGCAAAAAGAAACAACAAATAAAAATAAATCTAAAAATAAAATAATAAGAAAATAATAATAACAATTAATAATAATGCAAAGATACAATAAATGTATTTTTATGCTCGATAAGTAAACAAAAATATATTTTTCAAGAAAATGTAACATGACAAGTTAACTTATTTTTGGGGGGTGCGGGGTGGGGTTGAGGGTTGGGACTGGGGATATATGGAAACCTCGAATTGGGTGGGTTAGTCATTTTGAGCATTTACACTTATGGAAGTACCAATGTCACCAAAGGAAGAAAATGGCCTCTTTGGTCTTACAATTTTTAAACACAATAGATTTTAGATTCATACTCTAGCAACTCACTCTTATTTCTCACTCAATTCTTGTTTGCTCTCTTGCTTACTTTCTTTTTTAATCTTTTTAAATTTTGGTTTGGTTACAACTCAAATGAACCACCTCTATTTATAGGTGGTAATGAAGAATCCAGTGAATGAAACATACTATTCTCTTCTAGAATATTCTTAGTTAATGTGGGTCCACTAAGCTAATGTCTATCTGAGACAAATTCTACAATGACAAATAATTCTGGGAGTTAGAGATAGCTACTAAAGGTCCATGTCATCCTTAAATCTATTTGGTGCTAAGTATTACTCCCAACGAAAGCATGCATAATCCGGAAACAATAATAATTTGATAATACCCAATCATACTAATAATTGATACATAGCGAGTAGCTCATAAATCATGATAACTGAAGATATACTGAGAGATACTTCATCTGAAAAGTTCTGAGTCATAGAAAATACTTGTATATTTAGGGTTCATGAAAATACCATTAAAATCATGGAATAATAATTTAAACCAAGCAATTAGGGACTGATCATGAAGTGAAACTGATTTACAATGAAAATCTACGAAGATCAATAGAAAGTTCTAGCTTGTAAGAATCATAAACTTATAAACTTGAAAATTTGAAGTTTCTTTGGGACTCAATGGGTGAATGAACACCCATTGATGAAATACCACCGACCTAGAGTAAAAACCTTGTCTTGATTCTTGGAATGGAAACTTGAAGGTTGGAACCCTATTTCTTGTTTGAAAGGAAACTTGAGAGAGAGGAAACTTTGATTTGTAAGAGTTAGGAGAGAATGGGAGGTTAGGGCCACTAGGAATCACTTAATCCCACTTAGAATAGTCCAAAACGATGTAGTATATGAATTAAAAGAGTGGGAAAAGACCAAAATAACCCTGATTTAAAACTAACGGAGTCCATCAATGGACGCCTTCTACGATCAGGAGATCACCCCCACAATCAATGGAAGTGCCCGTAAATAGAAAGGGAGTTCTAAGGGTCAACTCTACAAACCCTTCTATGACCCATACAAGTATCCGTAAAAGGCCAAGTTGTCTTAGTTCTAGGGTCTAATTGGTATACAAACAGATTTACGACATGTAAAAAATTCCACAGTCCGTAATAGAGTCCGTGAAACTCTCTTACAACTTTTTCAAATATTTGAGCTTCAGTCTATGGATCCCATCATGGCCCGTGGTTCCTTTCACGATCTGTGAAAGGGTTCGTAAAAACCTCTCCTTTTTTATTGATTTCATTTTATTTTTTTACTTTCCTAGGTTTGATCTGGGTTTAGGAACTTTGGGGATGTTAGAAAACACTTGTTCATAATAATCTTTGTTGTCTATAAATAGAGGAGTTTCCTCTCATTTTCAACAATAAATTTTCTGAACTTCTTATTCTGCACAAACAAATATTAGTATACTTTATTATACTAACAATGTGATTTTAGGTACCAATACACCAGTGAGTAAGATCGTTCTATTCTGGAAGGATATATTCCATGAACCTCGCGTACTTAAGGGGAATAATCTTCATAAGGACACATTGTGCATTCAGTGAGCTCGATTTTCCTCTTTTCAATATTGTATCGATTTTGTTGCAAATTATATTTTCTTTATTGATTTTAACTTTCTGATTTTGCCAATATACTTTAATTTTTTTTTGTTTCTGACGAAGTCTTGCAAAGTTATTGTTCTAAGTGTTTTAATAAATAGATTAACTGTGGAAGCCTAGGGAGACCTGGTGGATGATTATGTGTGTATCTGAATTTTACAAGGAAAATTATAATTGTGTGTGTGAAAGTCCCAATATGGGAGGAATGAATTACAATGGATATCGCTATAAATTATAATATTTGCATAACTAGCAAGTGAATCAAACGATACTGTATCATGAGAGGCAGAGTTAAAATATGAATTACAGGTTCAATAGAATTCAACAGTTTTTATTTAAATTTCATATTTGTCTAGAGAAATTTATTGAACATGTACAATTATTAATTTAAAGCCCTATAAATGACTAAAAATTCAAATTCATAAATTTCAAATTTTGACCCGACTTCTGCTTTATATGCGGTCATTTGCCTAGGATGATGACTGATGCTTATCAAGGCATAATACATTAACAAACACTCAATCTTGATCTTAGCTGACAAATAAACACTCCAACTTTGAATATGTACATCTAGACACCTCAACTCATCTCAATTGTGTGAGTTGAACACTCCAGCTTATAGAATGATCATCTAAACACCTTTAAAATTTATCTGCCATGTTAGTGTCATATATCTACCAGAAATAGTGAAGACACTCTTTATTTAGTCGTCATTTGAGATCAAGTTTGAAATGTATAAATCTGATATATTTATCTATCAAAGTCAATAAATTATGAGAATTTATTTAGAAGAGTTTTGAACTTTGTTTTGTATCAATAAAATTAATTAATTTAAGATTTTTTATCTTAAAGAATAACTCAACTATATTTATCATTAAAAATAATTTTGACATGAAAAAATATTTTGTCCCATCATGTAAACATAGAGTCTGCGAATAAATAAAATCACAAAAAAAGACACTGTTAAGGCTCTTGAAAGATTTTTAGGGTTATTGATGCTGAAATTGGATTTCTTTATTTGGTGTCATTGGAATGTCTTTTTCTTGTAAAGAATATAATAATATTTCTTGAACTTCAATCAAATAATTCTCTTGTTATCAGGAAACTAAAATTGGATATAAGATTAAACACATTAAATTAAGATGTGTAGCTTTATTGAAGAACAACCTGAGTCACAAAGTATTTTGTGTTAGCACAGTTTAGAGAAGTGTTGCATGTAAAAGATAAAGTTGATTTTTTTGGAATATCATAAAGTTTTCCAGTATAGTTTCTAGAATAGTGTAGTGTAGTATCTAGAATAATATCTTAAAGAAATATCTAGATATTTTAGGATAGAAGATAGCGTTACTAGAATTTTCTTGTAGTTGTATCTAAGAAATATGTAGATATTCTAAAGAGTTAGATATTTGTAGTAAATGATAGAATAGTCTAGATCTTTTAATATTCTAAAAGTATTCCTACACAAGTATAAATAGAGGTGACCATTGTCATTTGTAACAACCCAAAAAAAGGACATTTCCAACGCATTCAAGAAGTCTTCCAAAATCTTCTTTCTCCTTTCCAGTTTCCTCTTTCTTTAGTTGAATCTTCCGATCTTAGTTAACAATCTTGAGCTAGCAGAAGGTTTCCTGATTATACTTTTCTTCAGCTATTCTCTACATTGCACTCCAAGGTGTGTGACGTATATAACCTATCCAAATGCAAGCATAAGTGTTGCTTAACTTTTACTTAAAGACAACCTACCCTAATTAAATATTTATTAGAAGATAAAATTATTATAAATTGATTTAAATAAGTGGTATCGATAAAATCAATTATCATTTGTATTATCTTTTTCGCAAAGTGATAAGAGATACTATATTCTTGAAACTTTTCGAAATAAATAAAAATGAAATATGTAGTAGTTCAAATGGTAGAAAAGATGAGCAAACATAAAAACTATACTAAAACATTTAACCATTTAAAGATAAACAATAAGTTAAATTTACCATCACTTCATTATGAATAACAAGAACATTATAGTAGTACAAAATTTAGCATCGACTTTGTAATATTAAAACAATGATTAGAATTGAAATTAACACTTCACGGGCCATTTACTGGAAATCTATAATAGAATCATGACAATAAGAAGGAGAAGAAACATAATGATTTTTTTTAACATCTAATTTATTTATGGGGTCCATATTTATATGACATAAAAGTAATTTATCTTGTCACATCAAATTTGTTTTAAGGGGAAATAGTTGATATACTCCTTAATTTTGCGATTTAGAGCTAATATAATCATCGTTATAAAGAAGCTCATATTTAGAGCTCGTTTGATATGAGGGATAGTGTATAACTTATTCAAAAATTAATTTATAGGATGAGTTTATCCCATGTTTAATAAAGCGAGCACATGAAACATGTAAGATGTGATATTTGTGCCTAACTAAACCCAAAAAACTAGCTCGTGAGCGGAGGATTGTCCAAATTCATATAAGCAGATCACCAATCAATTCCCCAACCGATGTGAGATCTAGCCCGCTCTAACAAAACACATAAGCTTTCTAGTTCTCTAGTTGAACGTGGAATCGAGGAAAAAACATTCGAACTTCAAGTGGTTGAGATTGTTCTTATATAAATTCACTCTATAGAAGGCTAGATGCTGCTAAATATTTACTATAATGTGGTGATCAACCATTTAAAGCAGAAGAGGGTAAATAATGAAATGCCAAAATAAGGAATATACAATTTGTAAAGGTAAAGATGAGTAGGAAAAATAATATTAAAGAAAACATATGGTGAGTCGTTGATTTCTTAGAAGTCAAAGAAACAAACAACCATTTCAAGAAGCTCAGCAGAGTTAGAATACAGGAGTGTGGCTTCCACTGTGTCTGAAATACAATGAATTGCTGGATTGTACAAAGAGCGAAAATCGCGATTTGAAATTGGCTGCTAGGGCTTGTGCGAAAATCTGCACTTTCTTACTTTTCTCTCTATATGGCTGCTCTCAACTCTTGTGATTCTTTTCCAATAAGACCTAAAAGTAAGTCTTACATATGCACCATATTATTGGGATTATGGGCAAAAGTGGGCTAGTCAAATTTGGACTTTTATTTATCCACATAGGAAGGGAAAAAGGCCCAAAACCAAACAATTCTCCCCCTACTGACTATGTGGAGGAAACCGCCACCCCGGCGATCATGCAACATTCTTCAAACTTCCCTCTTGGCAAAGATTTAGTCATCATGTCGGAACCATTATCATTGGTATGGATCTTTTCAAGTTCAAGCAACTTAGAATCCAACACATCTCGAATCCAATGATACCTCACATCAATGTGTTTAGACTGACCATGAAATGTAGAATTCTTGCCAAGATGAATAGCACTTTGACTGTCACAATAAAACACATACATCTCTTGAGCACAACTAAGTTCCCCCAAAAATCTCTTTAACCAGATCAACTCTTTGCAAGCTTCAACAACTGCAATAAGCTCAGCCTCTGTAGTAGGTAAAGCAACACATTTTTGCAGCCTAGATTGCCAAGACACAGCTCCCCTGCAAAAGTAATCAAGTATCCTGAAGTAGACTTACAAGTATCAACATCACTGGCCATGTCTGAATCAGTATAACCACAAAGAATAGGCTTACCTGTACCAAAACACAAACTCAGACTAGAATTGCCACAAAGATATCTCATAATCCACTTTACAACATTCCAATGCTCTCTTCCTGGATTAGAAAGAAAATGGCTAAGAATACCAACAACATGAGTAATATCTGGTCTTGTACACACCATTGCATACATCAAACTACCAATAGCTGAAGCCTAGGGAACTTTCTTCATATCTTCCTTCTCACCATCACTAGAAGGATACTGTCTAGTACTCAATTTGAAGTGCATAGCTAGAGGTGTACTGACAACCTTAGCTTTGTCCATGTTAAATCTACGAAGTAATTTCTGAATGTACTTCTCTTGTGACAACCACAATTTCTTGGCATCTCACGGACAATTTGCATGCCAAAAATCTTCCTTGTTGATCCCAAGTCTTTCATAGCAAAAGACTTATTCAACTCTTGCTTCAAATCTTTAATCCTGGAAGTATTATGACCAATAACTAGCATGTCATCAACATAAAGAAAAACGATAATAAAGTCACCATCACAGAATTTTTGCACAAAAACACAATGGTCTGAAGAAGTCTTGCTGACTCATAAAATAACCAAATTTCCTGTACCATTGCCTTAGAGCTTATTTTAAACCATACAAGCTCTTCTTCAATTTCCAAACATAATTATCTTTTCCCTTGACTTCAAAGACTTCCGGCTGCTCCATATAAATTTCTTCATCCAAGTCACCATGCAGAAAAGCAGTCTAAACATCCACCTGTTCAACCTCCAAGTCAAGACTTGCAAGCAAGCCTAGAACCACACGAATGGATGCCATTTTCACAACTGGAGAGAATATCTCATCAAAATCAATTCCCTTTTTCTGGTTAAAACCCTTCACAACTAATCAAGCTTTGTACCGTGGAACTGGGTTACCATCTTCATGTTTCACCTTGGAAAACCCACATGTTCTTCAAAGTTTTTCGATCTTTTGGTAACATAACCAAATCAAAGGTATGATTATCATGTAGAGACTTCATTTTTTCTTCCATAACATCAAACAACATTTCTTTTTCTTCACTTTCCATGGCCTCATCAAGACTCTCTGGTTTTCCCCCGTGAGTCAAGAGTACATACTCATTGGGAGAATAACGAGATGAAGGTATTTTCTCTTTAGTAGATCTTCTGAGAGAACTCTTTGGAGCATCAATAATAGTTGGTTGTTGACCAACCACATCATCTTGGAGCATCAACGACATACTATTTATTCTGAATATGATCACCATTTTCAATATCAACTTGATTTTCATCATTTTGAAGATTTTCATTGGGTGGAATAGACAAAGGAACTAGATCAACATCAAGTAGGCTCTCACTGTTCTGAGAATCAACTTTCTCAACTTTGTCAAGATCTTCAATTGTTTGGTCTTAAAAGAACACAACATCACTGCTTCTAACAAGTTTCTTCTCAACTACATCAAAGAAACAATTGCCAAACTCATCTTGACCATAACCATCAAAGATGGGAGCCTTCACGACCCGTCATAGGCAACACAACCCGTGATTCGGGTCATGAAGAATCTTCACTGTGAACGATTGTCCTAATAGATCATCGAAGGTACCACGACTCGTCTAATGATCCGTTGTCCTTGACTAATGTGCTAGGGAATGACCCCTTCTATGAACTCCTTTTGACGACACCAATGGCGGCCTGTTAACCTCCCCACATGACGTCTATGCCTGCGTGGGAGGGATTCGTGCGAGGCAGGTCTGGGGTAGTTACCACGACGCCCTTCATAGACCGTGGTCCCCTTCACGGCCCATCAGGACTTCTTGGAGGGTTCTATAGTCCATTTTTAGCCTATGGGTTTTCCCACTACCCCCTTTTATCCCTACTCAAATCCAAGGTGTTACAAACATAGAGAAGACTGAAAGGAAGAAAATTACTTTAGATGCAAAGAAATGTGCCAAGAAATACCCCAAATCGCCTTAGACCGAGATATTAATGATACAGGTTCTTTTGAGGAAGAAAGACAGAAAAATGGGAATCTAATCCTAGTGATTTTTGCAAAAGAGGACATTTGTTTGCTTAAGCGGCCAAATGTTCTCTTAAGCAAACTTCGCCTAAAGAAGCGCCCTTCGCTTAAGCAGCCACGACCTTCGAAAAGGCCAAGGGTGTGTCATTTAAGCGATCTCTGCCCCTCTGATGTCCTTCGCTTAAGTGGCCTATTTGTCACTTAGGAGGACTTTGCATAAACGATCAAGAGTTTGCTTAAGCCATCGCTCCCGGCACCAGCAAACACATAAAAAAGCCTTAGTGTTCAAAACTTTGAACAAGGCCTCAAAATTCATTCAGAGTTCAAACGATGCAAACCAAAAGTACGAACCACTTTGAAACGACATTTCAGACTAAACGGAATCAAAGAAACAACCATTCGAGATCGTCTCAATGAAATGTTGACCAAAGACAACACTTTGACAAATAAGGTACGAAAAAACTCCAAAAAGCTAAAAACTCACCCCGATACCCTTGGGAATCAAACCAAAGGTTGTTCTAGACAAAACGCTGTATTCTAGAGCTAATTGCACTAAGATAATTTAATTCGGAGGATGTTTGCGAAGAAAGTCGCCCCAAGTTCCGTTTTGAGCAAAACTCAAAAGCCAAAACGCTTAATCACACCAACTCCAGAAGAAAGCATGAAAACTCAAACCAATCATTAGACTAGACAAAAATGGCCCTTCTGGAGCTGATGGAGCTGAAAGAATTCCTATCCGACATCAAAATATCAAAATATTAACTAAAGTCAACTCTTCCAGACATAAAGCTTCCAAAATTGAAAACTCACGCCAAACTCAACTGAACATCTCAGGGAGCGTGCCACTAAACCCAACACCACACACAAGTTATAATGAAGCTACGGGAAGGGAGAAAATAATAAAAGCACATTGAAAACACAGAAATAACGCTGAGGGTCATTATAGATTACTTCATTATTATGTGCATTGAGTATGCATTACATTATGAAATGTTTTTTTGAACATGTTTAAGCTTGGAATTGATGTCCCTCCTTGATATTGTGCATTTGATGAAGTTGCATTCATGTTGGGTGTTTAGTTCTCTTCCCCTTCCCTCCTTATGTTCCCTTGCGTATCATTTGAGGATGAATGTTCCCAAGGGGAAGATATTTTAACACCTCAAAAATTAGGAAAGAAAGAAAAGAAGTTCTTTTGGGTTATAGGTTGTGCTTAAGGGTCCCATCTATGAACCATAAAAGCTTCTATGGGCCGTAGATGGAAACCATAGGAAGAGGGAAAATAATTTTCTAAATTGAAGTCCCAGTACCCCTTTTTTATGGTTCACCAAGATGGCCAGTCAGCCCATGTGCGAGCCGTATATAGGTCTCGTAGGTAGGTCTCCCAGACTTAATGATATTTTGAAGGGAGAAGTTAGTTTCTATGGTTGGTGTCTACGAACCGTAGGAAGAAATATGAGTCGTAGACAAGATTTGTCAAAAGTTGTCCAAAACAATGGGTTCTGAACTTTTCTACGGTTGACCATTACAGTTCGTAGAAATACGTATGGACCGTAGCTCCAAACCATAGAGAGGGTTCGATAGTTATCTTTCAAGGGCTTTAATGTGTTTTCCTAATTGTTTTAAACCAATATTATGGCATTTTGTCTACTACACTAAGCCCTATATAAAGCTTTTAAGTCTTAAAGCTACCCACTTCAATCCCATTCTCTTATTTCCCCACAACTTAGCCAAATTCATCGTCCCCGCATTCTCTCAACCTAAGCATGAAGAAGAAGAGGATGAAAGTCTTAAAGCGAACCCTTGGCCTGACTTACTTACTCACCGGAAGACTTTAAGCATTAAGAAAAGGATTCAAATGCTAATTAACTCAACTGTCTCAAAATAAACTCATAATGTTTTAAAATAAACATTTAACTTAGCCAAAGTGGCAACCCAAATCTGAACATAAGCCAATAACAAGATAATGACAAATGAACTAGTGACTATCTATCTATGAAACATCTAAAACAACTGAGATGGATGTCGGGACAAGACCCACGACATCCTAATGAACTAAAGCTACTAAAAGCAATAAAAAGAGATCCTCCGAAAGCAAGGAGGCTCACCACAAGACTTTAAGTGCTCAACTGGATCAACGGTACACTGGATGCTGATCCTGGTTACCTGTGTCTGCATCATAAGAAGATGCAGGCAAAATTGCATCAGTACATTAAATGTACGAGTATGTGAGGGGAATTCTAAAACAAGACATAAGCTTGAAAGGAACTGAGAAACTTACCTAGCTTAACTCAACTCAACTTAACTGAACTCATTTCAATATAAAGCAGTATAAAACAAATGCAATATAAAGAAAATTTGTTTAAAACATTGATGTCACATCTGTGTGTATGCAAAGATACAATATAACTCTGAAGTGAATGTAAAAATACAATTAAACTGTGTATATAAGAATACAATTACTTCTGTGGGAGTTTCTCTAACCGACAACCATCATGTAAGAGTTATTGTGATGATACATCATTTTGCCTCACGCTACCAGGGTCGTCCTATACCTTGCTGAGGGTATAGAACCTGAACTACTAAGTGGACTAGTCTATGCCTAAAAGCACTAATGAATCATCTAAATAGTATGACCCTTTTCTACCCATAATGGCTACATGGTTTATGAGGGCTGTGAGTTGTCTGAACTCTCCCCCATATTTGTGCTCAATACTACTCCCAAGATATGATATTAGCTCTTATGTTTAAAAACATACTTCTTTCTGTGATTTGAGATAATTGCTCAAAAACTTAGCTCAAAGGCTATCTTGGAAATAAAAGTTTCCTTTGTTGCTTAATTTAGAAAACAATTACTCTTTTCTGAAATCTAGCTCAAAGGCTCTTTGGAAATCAAGGTTTCCTTTTCTTGTTTAAATGTGAAAACATTTCAACTCTTTGGGAATACATAGTCCCCATATACTTTTGAAGAAATGAACTTCAATCTTTACTCTTTACTCAACTTGAACTTTAAGTCTTGAAACAAAGTTAAAATATTTGGAAAAGACTTTTGGAAAACTTTAAAAACTCTTCTTGACTTGACTCTTACTTATCTTGACTTTGATCTTAACTTTCCTTGAATTGGATTATGGATTCAAGGTTCATGATCTCATGTTTATGGATGATTTCATGATGTTTATACGTACCTTAGAGTGTTGGAATCAACTAGAAAACATAGGTATGTTGCTAAGGAATTAGTACGAAAAGATGGGGAAGAAGTGGGAAGAACTGGAGTCCCTATGAGAGGTACGGGGCGCCAGAAGGGAAACTTTAGAATCTAAGGTGGAGCGCACTGGCTGGCGCGGTGCCCCAGGGCCCAAACTTTAGAGTTCCCTTCTTGGGGCACTGAGAGGGGAGACGCCCTAGGCCCCTCCCCAGGTGCACTCTGACTTTTCTCCTTAGTTTTTCAACTCTAAACCCCCTATTTCAACTTAGTTCTTTCCCCAAACACTTAGGATTCATTTACACTTCAATATATACAAGATCAACTCGAAATCACACCCAAAAACATAAATCAAACTCAAGAAAACTTCAGCAACTCAACCCACAAGAATTCAAACGAATTTCATCAAGAACTCAAAGGATTTACTTTCAAATCTAATATACTTCGCTGAATTGAATCATGATTGTCATGTAGGTTAACTAACCCAATGCTATATGATCTCACATACCTCGTAGGGATCACCCTTGACGAAATCCAGAAGCGATTCTTGCTCCTTCTCCTCTTTTCTCCTTTTCTTTTCGCCTCTCTCTAAACCCTAACTTAGTTTACAAAAATGTAAACTGAATCCTATCAGTTTAGACCCCTAAGTAATTACCAAAAACGAATTAAAATAGTAGGGTAAGGAAAAGACCAAACTACCCTTCAAAAATCCGGTTTTGACTTTCCTTATTTGAACAACCCAACTTCCAATGGGCATATCTCACTCATACAAACTCGAAATCACGCAAACTCGGCGGCGTTGGAAATATTATTCCAAGATATTTCCTACAATATCTGGAAACACACCGAACTCATCCTGAACTAGGAGTTATGGTCATTTGAAGTTGACCAAAAACTTAAAAATTAACAATACTTAACCAAATTTTTCCAGATTTTCATTCTTTCAAAAAATGGCTCTTTCTAATTCTAGTTCTTTCTAGTTACGGGGTGTTACAATATCTCCCCCTTGGGAACATTCGTCCTCGGATGAGCATACTCACTACAACATTTTAGGCCTACGGCCACCCCAGTAAAGTGTAGCCTAAACTAGCAAAAAGTGTGGCCCTTGATAAAAGGCTACACTTTTGGACTTTAAGCAACACTTTTTAGGGGGTGGCCTAAAGAGGCGTAACCTTTGACATTAGGCCACACTTTTGAAATGTCGCCATAGCAGCTACACTTAAAAAGCGTGGCCAAAGAGGTATAAAGGGCACGCTTTGTAATAATTCATTGGCAACACCTTTTGATCGACTATACTACACTTAAAAGCGTGGCCTTTGTTTTGTTATTGGTCACACTTAAAAAGTGTTGCCTTTTATATCTCATCTAGAACAACACTTCTAAAGTGTAACTTTTCTTATGTACAAGATAATACATTAGACGTCCTATAGCAACACTTTTGAAGTGTGGCAATGTTTTGTAGAATTTTTGTAGCCACAATTTTTCATTTTTAAGAATAATGAGTTTTCTTTGCATATATTCAATAATCACATAATTAAATATATAAGTGATGTAAACCACAAAATTAGCTAATAAGTAAATCGAAGCTATATATTTCAAATAAACTTCAAGAAACATGTCGTGTACAACCAATACTTAGAAAGCGATTGCTTAAAGATCTCTATGATCAATAAATTCCACAAAACCAAATGCATTCAAACAAATATGACAATAGTACAAAAACTCTTCATTGTTCACTACAATAGATCGAGTTTACTTCTAGCCACTATTCAAATTCAATTACCGTCATTTTCCTGCACATTCAAAATAAAAACATAAGTTAGTAAAATAAATCATGTATTTAATATGCTCAATACTAAGAAATCTTCTTATGCAGTGGGGTAACATGCAACATAAAAATGAGGCTCACAAGCTCATGAATCAGGCCTTTCCCATCGTTATATGTTGGAACCTGTGGAAAAATAGATGTGCAGTAAAATATGGTGCCAAACAATCTAATATGAGGATAGTGAAGTTCCTAAACTGAAAATATATCCTTCAAATTTTCAACACTGTTTTCCCCTATATCCAGTGGTCACACAACTGGAATGATCTTATCTTTATGGTGGAAAATTGTAGTCATGAAATAAAGGTTATACCAGTTCTTTGGGAAAGTCCTTGCAGTGGTGTGTACAAGCTAAATACAGATAGGAGTGTTCTCAATAATCCAGACAAGATAGGTGGAGGAGGAATTTTAAGAGATCACCAAGGAAAGTTGGTGTATGCACTTGTTGTTTCCCTTGGCATTGGTACCAACTACCAGGCTTAGATACAAGCAGCCATACATAGAGTTAACGGGTGAATGCAACATGGATACAGGAAGATCATTTTGGAGGTGGACTCTGAACTTTTAATGAAGTGGATCACTGCTAACAGTATCCCTCCTTGGTAACTTAATCACTTCATCAAAGAGCTGCAACAGATCACAACCAACCTTGAATTTTTCCAGTGTAAACATTCATATAGAGAGGCCTGATTTTTCTGTTGATTACCTTTCGAAATTGAGTCATACATCAGACATTACTCAACACTTCTACACATATAATCAACTAGCAGCAGCAGTGAAAGGAAGCTACATTTTGGAGCAGCTGGGAATGAAAAATTTCAAGAGGAAGAAGTTGAAAAGAATTAAGAAACCACCTTGAGCATATAATCAGTATAGATGACAACAATAACATCAGATCAGTTCTCAGATGGAGTCTAAAAGAAATTCATGACTAGGTTAGATTGATTTAGTGTAGGTAGCTTAAGAAACACCATGTCTCACCTAACCGCTGAGCAGCAACATAGTCTGCTGCAGTAAATGAACGAAAAAATGCCAGATCTGTACGAGTATCATATGTCAATCTTGGTAATAGAAAAATAAGAAGAAAACAAATAACAAAGAGAAATATTGGATGTACTAACAATCTTGTAGAATGATAAATACTCACAATATTGACGCTGATTGTTCCAACAATTCTAAACCAAAGCTAGAAGATACACCAGCCAAAGTCCAAGATACAACAATGGAGAATGTAATAATAGAAATAGGCATACTTTGCATCCATGTTTTTCTGATAGTCGACTGAGAACATTCTCACACTTGTCAGATATATCAGTCGAGATCTCTTGTGAAGGAAAATTAGGTACATAAAGGAGGGACTAAAAAAATAGAGACATGATTAAATTACAGAAACAGAACTTCTGATCCAGAATGATGTTCAAAATCAATAAGTGAAAGCTAGGACATGAAGTTCCTTAGGCAATTTATACACAGACTAAGAGAACCGAATGCAAACATTAAGACATGCAGTTCCTTAGGCAACTTATACACATGAAGTTACTAGGAAATATATTAGTGAAAGCTCCAATTCTACATCCAACATTTCAAGAACATAATGCAAAATGAAGACTTGTATCCAAAGTAGAAAACAATGTTTGCAGCCACCACTGCAATGAAGAAGGAAAAGATGCATGATCTTTGCAAGGTGAGGCACGAGGTAGAAGGACTATAGTTCCCATAATTTGAAGCCTCTGTATATCGATATATAAAAAATATAAATCTTCATGTAGCAGGTATGTTGTAAAATCAGTTGAAACTCCAAGAGACCTAGAGAAAGTAGCAGCTATCTTATCTGTTAATTTACTACCAAATTGAAACAAAATGCATTAGCACTAAACAGTATTAACAATTCCACCATCAAGAAATTAACTTATCGCCAAAGATTATTAACAAGCTCCACAAACAAGAAATAAACCCTTTTATGTTTTAAGGATGAGAACGAAAGACAGTCGAAATGTAGACAAAGGAAGATAACAATGGCATCAGTTGAGTGCACCTGTTCACTACTTCTCCTCTGAAAGATTTGGAGACCCACTCCAGCAAAATTGGTTGATGAGCTAAGAAGTTCCTCTCCCTGCATTGGCTATTATTATAGTTATCCCCTTGGCAAGTCTGCTATTTTATTCAGCAGTGCAAGCAGATTTGTTCCTATCCATTCATCTTCCTACAATATGCATAAAGAACAATTAACATAAGAACAAGAGGTTCAAACTGTGCACTATAGTTGTATCAGCACTCCAGAATAAGCTGTAGATTTATGAATATGTCAGCACTCGAGAATACACCTATGTCTAGCCACAACATTTGTCTCGTCTAGCCACAACAGAATACTCGGCCTCTGATTTAGCTAGGTAACAGTAAAATCCTTTAAATTCTTGTACGTCACATGCATTAAACGACAGCTGTAACTTGATAGTAGAGAAGTTGTTGCTAGGTTTGGTATTGTGCAACCCAGATGACTAGTTTTACTTCTGCTCCACTTCACCTCGCACAATAGCTACAATAAAAAAGTCCTACAACAACTACTTTAATGAAGGGAAACGAAATTATCTACATTAATGACAACTCAAACACACAAAACGAAGTCCTACAGAGAAGCCTAGTGGGAAATGTTGATGGTTAATATCTTGGGGAATGTTTAAGCATAAATGGGCTGGAAAAAAATGAATAACAAGAAGGTAGTTACGTAATTCTGAAGAGCAGGAAAAGATAAACGGTAGGAATCAAAACTAGATCCCACAGGCACTATACCATGAGGTTAGAAAGTTAACAATTACAGGGTACAATTCAAAATAAAGCGTAGTTGCTTGGGAAGTGAAGTCCAATGATCATAAAGCATTAAAATGATATACACCCACCATACAACCTAATCTTACTCGTAAAGGCAATCAGAACATAAGTGAATCCAACCACCTATACTGCTTTTACTTTAGCTTACAGCTTTCCAGAACCATACTCTCACACATACACACATGTTCTTCTTGCTAGGTGCAAGAGCAATCTTTGCACAAGGGTAAAATGTATCAGGAAATCTTCACAAAAGACTCCAGAAAAACTAAAGAACCTTAACAAAATAGGAAAATGAAAAAAGAACAACAAGAACTTGAAGTTAATTGGCAAAGTTCCTTTTGAGGAAAAAGGATGAGACCTTTTTGTTATACGTTAGTAAAATAACCAGCTTTATACCAAACAATAAATCAAATTGGGCGCAGGCATATACATTCTGCTTCAGAAACAATTCAGAAAAGGACGCATCTTTTAGACAAAAATTACACTCCAAGCAAGATAGTTCATGCGTGCATACCCACACAATACCTTTTCTACGGTTTGTAGATTTTGCATAGTGACTATACTCAGGAATCAGGACAACCTAATAGCAAGGGTAAAACATGTAGTGCTGGATATTCTAAGACAGAATAATCATATTGAATTGAGAGTCACAGACATACGAAAAGTTATATTTCTTCATAAAGCTTAGAACTGTGCAAAATACTAAGTCATAAATGTATGAAATGTGAAGAAAAGAAAAATATCTTGTGATGGCAAAACTGCAAGCCTTGTACAGCTTCTGCTTGGAATCTGATAATATATGCATATGACAGAACCTCATAAGCGACATTGCTTTCGACTTACAGCCATGAACCCCACAAGTATTACTGATAACCGCATTCCCGTTGTTCTCTCCAGTTTCTAGAGTACCAACCTTATTACTCTTATCCTCATCTTCCTGAAAAACACTCATTCCAAACTTCCAGCAATACTCTCTATGCTTGAGCTTTACTTCATCCATTAATGACCAGTAACAATCTCTGTATATACGATGGAGTTGCTTTGTCCGTCGATTCCTCCTTTTGAAAACTTCCACTCGATGCAAAAGCTTGGATCGGGACAGAAAAACATCCTCCTCCCATCCGTCAATTTTGATCAGCGTTAAGGCATTCGAAGAAGAGGGACGGCCGACAGCATTCCCAGTTGACCTATACTCCCAAAAATAAATAAAAAATCGTATCAACAAAGAGAAGAATATCAAAACCCTAAAGCTAAATATGAAACCACACGCAAGCAATAAACCCAAAACCCATAAATTTTGACTTTTAAAGATAAATTTTTACCTGATAAACTCTATTCCAAAAAAATCCTTTCAATGTGATGAATCTTCGAGAAATCATCTTCTTAACTGAAGCGTTTGTTCTGTTATTGAAGAAAAAATCAAAAAATCATCAGGGATTTCTGAGATGAACAACAAATTTTGAAACCATTCTTCAATTCACTTTGACAAAAAATTGTAGACTATATTCATTGATGAAGCAATACCTGACAAAAATTTGTAGTTTTGCTTTGTGAAAAAAATCAGATTTGGAGCTTCAATGAGCTGAGCTGAGCGTTGTTTCTTCAAAAAATTTCAGATTTGGACCTTGGGATTTTATGTTTTATGACTTATTTTGCTTTCCCAAATAAAAATGTTAGCGGGATCTTGAAAATGTTGGAGGGAATATATTATTTTAGTGAAAAGTTTAAGGTCACACTTGTAATGTGTTGTTTTTACAATTATAAAAATAGCATATTTTAAAAGTGTTGCCATATATGTAAATACTTGTTGCTAATTCTATCATAATGTAACAACGCTTATAAAGTGTAGCTTATACCATTAAAGAGTACGCTTTACAAGTGTTGCCAATATTATCGAAGCCAAAAGTCAAAAACTTGGGCTACGCTTTAAAAGTGTAGCCAAAAATATTTTAGGCAACACTTTACAAGCGTTGTCCAGAATTAGTGTGGTCGTAAGCCTAAAATGGTGTAGTGACTCTTAGTAGGGTAAGGGCGTAACATGAAACATGCAATTTAAACACCCAACAAGCAAAGCAAACACGACATTCTAACTTATAAATTAAAGAGTACTAAGAAGAGAATTAGTACCTCAATTTGAAACTTCTCCAGACTCAAAGAGATGTGGATATCTCTTCTTCATATCCTCCTCAACTTCCCAAGTAGATTCCTCAACAAATTGGTTCCTCTAAATGACTTTGACTGATGCTACTTCCATAGTCCTCGACTTGCGAACTTGGCGATCTAGAATCTGGACCGAAATCTCTTCATAAGATAAGCTATCCTTCTACATGGAGATGTGAAATACTGGATGAACATGGAGATGTGAAATACTGGATGAACCGCGGCTAACTCTTGTAGTAGTTCAACTCGTAAGCTACATTACCAACCCGTTGGATATTTTGTAAGGGACAATATACCAGGGACTAAGCTTCCCCTTCTTGCCAAATCTTATAACACCTTTCATGGGTGAAACTTTCAAGTATACCCAATCATCTACTTCAAACTCTAACTCCATTCTTCTAACATCGGTGTAGGATTTCTGACGACTTTGCCCCATTTTCAACCTCTCTTGAATCACTATCACCTTCTCCATAGCTTGATGAACTAAATATGGTCCTATCAACCCTGCTTCACCAACTTCAAACCATCCAATAGGAGATCTGCATCTTCTCCCATAAAGAGCTTAGTAAGGAGCAATTTGGATGCTAGAGTGGTAACTATTGTTGTAAGCAAATACAATAAAAGGTAGGTGATCATCCCAATTACCTTTGAAATCAATCACACAATCCCTTAACATATCCTCTAAGGTCTAAATAGTGCGTTCAAATTACCCATTTGTCTGAGGGTAAAAGGCAGTACATAAGTTCACCTTTGAACCCAAGCCTTTTTGGAATAAATTCCGAAACTGTGCAGTAAAATGCGCACCTCTGTCTGAAATAATGGCGACCGAAACCCCATGAAGTCTTACCACTTCTTGAAGATACAACTTAGCATAATCTTCTGCTGAATGGGTAGTCTTTACCGAAAAAAAGTGGGTTGATTTTATCATTCTATGGACAATCACCAAAATAGAATCATGTTACCTGCGAGACCTTAGTAAACATGTGATGAAATCCATATTAATCATCTCCCACTTCCATTCCGGAAGTTCTATATTCTGAGCCATACCACCGGGTCTTTGGTGCTCTACTTTAACTTGTTGGCAATTCGGACACTTACCAAAAAACTCTGCAATGCCCTTCTTCATACTACTCCACCAATAAACTTCTCTCAAATCGCGATACATCTTTATGGAACCAGGATGGATGGAATATCTGGAGTTATGAGCTTCCTCCATGATCCTCTCTTGGAGTTCATCCACCCTTGGTATACACAATCTACCTTGATACCTGAATACGCCATCTCCCCCTTGTTCAAAGGCCAATACTTTTTGCTTATGAAAATTTGACTTCAATTCAAACAAAATTGGGTCTTGATCCTACTTCTCTTTTTCTTATAAAACTAATGATTATTCAGCCCTATTCATCACCACTCCTCCTCTTTCTGTGGAATCTATTAGTCGAACACCTAAGCGTGCAAGTCTGTGCACATCCTTTGCTAGTTATTTCTTATCTTCCTCAAAGTGGGATGTACTACCCATGGACAACCTGCTCAAGGCATCAACAACAACATTAGCCTTACCTAAGTGGTAAATAATACTCATGTCCTAATCCTTGAGTAATTCTAACCACCTCTTTTGTCTGAGATTAATCTCTTTCTAAGTAAGCACATACTGAAGACTTTTGTGATCGGTGAACACATCCACATGAACACCATAAAGATAATGGCGCCATATTTTCAAAGCAAAAACAACGACAACTAATTCTAGATCATGGGTTGTGTAGTTCCTCTCATGAACTTTTAACTGTCTGGAGGCATAAGCTATCACCTTACAATTCTGCATTAACACACAACCCAAACCAACTCTAGACGCATCACAATAGACCACAAAGCCTTACGTACCTTTTGGTAAGGTTAACATTAGGGCAGTAGTCAACCTCTTTTTCAACTCCTGAAAGCTTTTCTCACAAGCTTCAGACTATTGAAACTTAAGTGTCTTCTGAGTTAACTTGGTCAAAGGGGATGAAATAGATGAGAACCCCTCTACGAACCTTCTATAATAGCCAGCCAAACCCAAGAAATCCTAATAGCAGTTGGAGATATGGGTCTAAGCCAATTCTGCACTGCCTCTATTTTCTGAGTATCAACTTTAATTCCCTCTCCAAACATAATGTAACCTAAGAATGCCACAGACTCAAGCCAAAGCTCACATTTTGAGAATTTAGCAAAGAACTCTCTATATTTTAGTCTGGAGAACTATTCTGAGATGACTGTCATGATCTTTTTCATTCCTCGAATAGATTAGTATGTCATCAATGAAGACGATAACAAATATATCTAAATAAGGTTGAATACCCTATTCATAAGGTCCATGAATACTGCAGGAGTATTGGTCAAACCAAAGCAAAATAACTAGGAACTCATAGTGACCATAACGAGTTCTGAAAGCTGTCTTTGGAATATCACATTCCCTTAATCTTAACTGATGGTAGCAAGATCTAAGATCTATCTTAGAGAAACAGGTGGCACCCTGAAGTTGGTTGAAAAGATCATCAACCCTTGGGAGAGGATATTTGTTCTTGATGGTAACCTTGTTCAACTGACGGTAATCTATACACATCCTAAAGGAACCATCCTTCTTCCTCACAAACAAGACCGGAGTGCCCCAAGGTGAGACACTTGGTCGAATTAAGCCCTTATCAAAGAGGTCTTTCAACTATTCTTTAAGCTCTTTCAACTATGCTAGAGCCATTCTATATGGAGGAATAGATATAAGACGAGTATTTGGGAAAACATCTATACCGAAGTCTATCTCTCTCTCAGGAGGGACTCCGGGAAGATCATCTGGAAAGACTTTTGGAAACTCCTTTACTACTGAGACTGACTGATAGAAGGTATCTCAACACTAGAGTCATTAACTCAGACTAAGTGATAGACACACCCCTTAGAAATTCACTTATTTGCCTTAAGGTATGCTGAACTACTTTTCCACTTTAAGACTGGCTCATTTGCAAACTGAAACTTGACAACTCGAGTTCTACAATCAACTGAGGCATAACAAGCATGAAGCCAGTCCATACCAAGAATGACATCAAAATCTACCATGTCTAACTCAACTAAATCAGCTGTGGTACTCTTGTGATTGACGAAAATGGGACAATCATGATAGACTCTCTCTGCTAGAATAAACTCACCAACAGGTGTAGAAACACTGAAGGGCTCACTAAGTTGCTTAGGAAGAACACTAAAATTCATCGCAACATACGGAGTTACAAAGGATAAACTCGCTCCTGAATCTAGCAAAGCATAAACATTAAAGTTAAAGACTTGGATCATACCAACGACAACATCTGGCGAATCCTCTTTGCTCTTGGCGACTAGTGATAGCATATAGGCGGTTTGCTCCTCCGCCAGTATCGGAAGTAGCCCTTTTAGGTGCAGCTCTGTCTGGTGGAGCAACTGAAGAAGACTGGGCTCTATTGCCCCCATTACCACTACCCTGCTTGTTCTTTGGACACTCTCACATGAAGTGACCGTTCTGACCACACTTAAAGGAACCAGTGGAACCATCACGACACGTCCCCGAGTGGTTTCTACCACACTTAGCACATGTAGGAGGCTTACTACCCCCTTGAGCCATACTACCCTGAGAATAAGCAGGCTTGGCTCTGAAATTCTGACTATTGTACTCACTCTTATTCTTTGGTGCAGGTGAACTAGAAGATAATGGAGCAGGCCCCTTCTATTTCTGTTGAAAGGATGACCGGTTGGCATTATTCTTCTGCTGCCCGGACTCATTCCCTGTCTTAGCTCTCTTATTCTTGAACTCCTTTCTATCCCTCAGCTTCTCTTCCTCAACCTGCTGCACATAAACCATCAATCTTGTGATATCCACGTCACCTATTAGCATTGCAACCTTACTTTCCTTACTCGACATACGAGACATTCCATCAACAAACAAACTCATTCTTCTACTCATGTCAGCAACCATTTCTGGAGCATACCGGGAAAGTTGTGTGAACCTCAGACTATACTCATGAACACTCAAAGAATACTTCTTAAGTGTGAGGAACTCTCGTACCTTAGCCTCTTTCAGTTCTCGGGGAAAGAAATGCCCCAAGAAGACCGCCTCAAAACAAGCCCAACTCGCTGGTGGTGCATCCTCAACTCGATTCTTATTCTATTGATCGGACCAAATTCTAGTGACACCCTTCATTTGGTATGCAACTAGTTCCACCCTCTTAGTATCAACAACATGCATGATTTAAAAAACCTTTTGAAGTTCTTCCACAAAATTCTCTGGATCCTCAGTAACACTAGAATCTGTGAAGTTTGGAGGATTCGTCCTTAAGAACCCGCGGATCCTAGAAGTGTCAGCTACTTTATGTTGATTCCCTCTTTGTTGCCAAGCTTGATTGGTCATATCTTAGCTCAACATCCGGATAGCCTCACAGAAATCAACATTGCTGACCTCTCTTTGGGGTTGCACGTCTAGTGCATTAGGTACCCCTTGTTCCTGTGGTTCAACATTTCCCCTAGCCGGACGACCTCTGACAGCTCTTCGTGAAGGCATGATCTGAAAGACACGCGCAAGCACGTGTTAGAAGAAACTTTTTATAGATCAAACTCTAACGCATGAAATGAGTGTGAAAGAAGTGAGAAAATTTACTAAGTGTTGCAACCTATTAATTATAGATGTGGCGCGTTTCACACCGATAACTAGGACTCTACAAACAAGGCTTCATAGATTCCCTAGGACTGTTGAACTCTATGCTCTGATACCAAGTTTGTCATGCCCCGTGTCACGACCCGATTTATCAAGTCATGATGGCACCTACTATAACCCACCAGCAGGTAAGCCAACCCGTAAACCGGAACAACAAGTAATGGGTCTATGGGTAGAAATTAAACAAGAGTAGGCAAATAACAATATAAACAGGCGGAAGCAACCCAAAACATATATACAAATAAAGATCCCTCCCAGAACCTGGAAGTCACCAGTACAGAGCTACTACAAAATGAGTACAAGTCCTAAAACTGGACAACAGAGACTGGACTGTCTCGAAAGGAAAAAGACAAGTTTATATATACAGATGGAGACTAAAATAGTACAAAACGCCGTGTGCTCACCCTCGTCTCCGGATAAGTCTACTCCAAGCTCGATCAACGCTGGCTACTAGTGCTCGGACCTGCATCACAAAATAGATGCAGAGCGTAGCATGAGTACCAAAACAACAGGTACCCAGTAGGCATCATAGGCCGACTGAGCAAGATAAGCAAAAGTGAACTGAAATGCAAATAAAGGGTCACATCAAGTGCAAAGAGTAGTAAATAGGGGTATGTACACGAGCGTACATGCAACAAAGACAAGTAATCTAACTAACTCCGCCGGGCTCCCATAAACCCGACGGGTACGCTCGTGCACAATAAAAGAAACCACCTGTACGGATCCCCATAAGACCGGCAGATGCACCGGCAGTTGAAGTAAAATAATGGAGCTAGAAGGTCTATCACAATATTACAAATTTCTGGACTTTTAACTGAACCATTCCCAATCATATTCCAGGATCTCATTACGTCCCGTACTTTAATCGAAATCTCTCCAACCTCCAAAACCTCAACCTACAGATGAGAGTAATCCAGACTAAACTGAAGCTTTAATGAGGAATTGGGAATACACCACGTGCAAGCTGGACCACGGACTCGAACCGGGTACTATAGCTAATAAGTCAACCTATATGGGCTGGACCACGAACTCGAACCGGGTGCTGTAGCCAAAGGTCGGGCACGGGTGGGCTGGACCACGGAATCTAACCGGGTACTGTAGCCAAAACCAGATCACAGGTAAGCTGGACCACGGACTCTAATCGGGTACTGTAGCTAAGCCTGGACATAAGTAAGCTGGACCACAGACTCTAGCCGGGTACTGTAGCTAATAGAAAAGCAGGGCATTATGGATACAAGATCATAAGCTGAGTTACCGACTATCAGACTCAAGTCTGCTATATCAGTCTACAAGGAGCTGACCGTCCGAAACGACGTCGAAAAAAGTTCTACTGCCTAACGACATCCGAAATCTCGCAAGTCTATGGCAACACTAGTCTAAGCCTAGACTAAGGCCAAACATACTTCAAATCAATATTATCATATACACCACAAGGTATGGATTTTCAATAATATCAAGAGACATGCTGTCATAATCCAACACTTTCCCGAAATAAGGTCTAAGGCAGGGATTATAGAAATTTAGCATGCTCGACACCCGAACCCCTCCATACTCAAGAAAATCAATAACAAATGCCTAAACATGGTCAATCTCACGAGGGAAAGCCATAGCCTACCAGAAAGCCGACCACGCGTGCTCCAACTCACGGTACCGGAACTTTTCCCTTCCGAACGGTCTCCAAATGCTTCCCCACTAACAAAAGGTTAATCACCCCGTCATTACGAATATATTGAAACTAAAATTATATTTTTTGGAGACGGACCCAAAATCGGGTCTAAAACGGGATTGTGGGACCCACAATTGGAATCCCGAAAACGAATCCGTGAAAACGTCCCAAATACCTTACTAAACTAATACCCCAAAATTTAGCACAAACAGATGCCTAAAACATAGCAAATCAGCCACAACAATTAACACTAGCAGCCCCTTGATCACCCATTTATGAAAAAACGAGACCCTTCCAACCCAAACATATTATACCACGACGATCCATGCGAAAAACTCTACAAGTTAGCCTCAAGAATGACTCAAAACGGACCTAAGATGATCAAGATCTCACATTTCAAAATTCAACAACAATTCAATCCGAAAATCACCCTAGCTGTAGCTAAAATCGATTTCTTACCTCCAACGAAGCCTCCCCTCGCGTTCCTGAGATCACCTCTAGATTCCCCACAAAATTCTCTTGAAGTTAGCCTTTTGAATCACTTAATTCGGGCTTAAAATGGTGGAGAAATCTTATGTTGAAGATGTGAAAGAAATTTAGGACGAAATTCGTCCTAAAATCTGGAAATTTCCAGATTTCCATCCGCTGCCACGTGGCGTTGCGTGGCTCTGCCACGTCACCGCCGCGTTAGAATTCTACAACCCTTCAAACTTAAATTTCGATGTTCTGGACTCTTTCGGAGTTGGAAAAATACAAACCATATATGGAATCTGATTGAAAATGATATTTCGGACTCAACGGTGATGGCGGAATTTCCATTTGGAGATCGCATCGATGTAAAGTGGGTCCCACACCCAGTATCGTTTTGAGACAGATTCCATAACTGCCATCTAAAGCCTCGAGAAGTGAACAAAGGGTCGTTCTAGACCAAAATCGATATTCCGAAGCTAACCTAACTGTCAGAATTTTCATCTGAGCACGTCTTCCAAGAAGGTTGACCAAAGTCAACTTTTCAAGTTATAAAATCCCCAAAAGAGGGAAACGGGCCTAAAACCAAAGTAACGACCAGGCGACCGAACAGTCAGTGCCAGCAAGTCATAAATGACTTAGGGTCGCTACAGGAATGCTCTAAACGAGGGAAAGAATTATTTAATTTAAAAATGACCTGGAGGGTCATTACAATATCCACTACTAAAAGAACTTTCGTCCGCGAAAGTAGAAGTCAAGAAGTACCTGAATGCTCAAATAAGCCGGGGAACTGTGCCCGTATCTCATGCTCGATCTCCCAGGTAGCCTCCTCAACTGGACGATGTCTCCAATGGACCTTAACCACAGGAATGGCTCTGTAACGCAACCGTCTGACATCTCTGGCCAAAATAACAACTGGCTCCTCAATGTATCTCAAACTATCATCCAAGTCAACTGCATCATATTGAATCACATGAGACTCATCTGGAACATACCGGCTCAACATCGAAACATGAAAAACTGGGTGAATAGCTGAAAAGGCCGGGGGCAAAGCTAACTAATATGCGACCTCCCCAACTGTCCTCAATATATCAAAAGGACCTATATACCTGGGGCTAAGCTTGCCCCGCCTCCTAAATCTCATTACACCCTTCATGGGCGACACACGGAGGAATACTCTATCACCAACAGCAAATTTCAACGTTCGACGCCTACGGTCTGCATAACTCTGATGTCTACTCAAGTCTGTACCGCGTGGCCTGGGCTCTGTAGACTCAAACCAACCAACTGGAGAGCGACAATGCCTACCATATAAGGCCTCGAATGGGGCCATCTGAATACTCGAGTGGTAACTGTTGTTATACGCAAACTCTGCCAAAGGCAAATACTGGTCCCACTGACCCCCAAAATCCATAACACAAGCCCGCAACATGTCCTCAAGAACCTGAATCGTGCGCTCCGACTGACCATCAGTCTGCTGGTGGAAAGCTGTGCTAAGGTCAACACGGGTACCCAACTCATCCTGGAAGGTCCTCCAGAAGTTAGATGTGAACTGTGGGCCCCGATCTGAGATGATGGAAACAGGCACACCATGAAGACAAACCACCTTTCGAATGTAGATACGGGCTAACCTCTCAGCACTGTAGGAAGTATGGACAGGAATGAAGTGTGCTGACTTGGTCAATCGATCCATGATGACCCAAATACTATCAAGACCACGGGAAGTGCGGGGTAATCCTACAACGAAGTCCATGGTAATTCTCTCCCATTTCCACTCAGGAATGGGTAATCTCTGAAGCTCACCTCCAGGCCTCAAATGCTCGGCCTTAACCTGCTGACAACTCAAGCAACGCGATACATAATCCGCAATATCTCTCCTCATACCGCTCCACCAGTAATGCTGTCTCAAGTCCCGATACATCTTAGCTGTGCCCGGATGAATAGAATATTTGGAGTCATGGGCCTCGGTAAGAATCATCTGAATAAAACCCCCAACTCTTGCAACGCAAAGTCGATCACCAAATCTTAAGACCCCATCTAAAATCTAAGGTAGCCAGGCCAGTGTCACCTCCCAAAACTCGATCTCGAAGTGCCACTAAGTCCTCATCCTCAAACTGATGGCTGCGAATCCGATCCAGCAGAGATGATTGAGCATCCACATAAGCTAGTACACACCGGGAATCAGAGATATCAAGCCGTACCATCCGGTTAGCTAAGGACTGGATGTCCAAAGCTAATGGTCGCTCCATAGTAGAAAAGAAAAGCTAGACTACCCATACTCACTGCTTTCCGACTCAAGGCGTCCGCTACTACATTTGCCTTGCCCGGATGGTAGAGAATAGAGAGGTCATAGTCCTTCAGGAGCTCAATCCAACGACGCTGTCTCGAATTAAGATCTCTCTGGCTCATAATGTACTGAAGGCTCCTGTGATCAGTACAGATCTCGCATCGAACTCCATACAGGTAATGCCTCATATTCTTAAGCGCAAAAAACCACCGCAGCCAACTCTAAGTCATGAGTGGGGTAGTTGCGCTCGTGCGACTTAAGCTGCCTCGACGCATAAGAAATAACGCGGCCCTGCTGCATCAGTACACAACCCATACCAATGTCGGATGCGTCACAATAAACAGTAAACCCTCGCCC
>NW_026020141.1:0-12476 GCF_900185275.1 Solanum verrucosum | reverse complement strand
CTAATGCGTGAATGCAAACGCAGCTCCTCTTGTCCAATCAAGGAAGTCTCAATGCTGAATTCAGGAATGCCATTCAGATGTTGGCTCAGAGTGTCGCTAACCAGAACAATCAGCGGGTTCAAGCTCCTGTGAATGCAAATGGTGGAGCAGCAGCAAGGGTCCGTGACTTTGTTAGGATGAATCCTCCAGAGTTCTTAGGATCGCAGACTGGTGAAGATCCCCAAATTTCTTGGATGAGATCAAGAAGATCTTTGAGGTGATGCAGGTCACTGGGAATGATCGGGTTGAGTTAGCATCTTACCAACTTAAGGATGTAGCTCATATCTGGTATACTCAGTGGAAGGAGAACAGGGGTACAGATGCCTCCTATTACTTGGGAATGTTTCAGCGAAACCTTTCTGGACAGGTTTTTCCCCATAGAGTTGAGAGAAGCAAGGGCCCAGGAATTTATGAACTTAAGGCAGGGTAACATGACTGTCCAAGAGTATGGGCTCAAGTTTAACCAACTCTCCAGGTATGCTCCTCACATGGTTGCTGATTCCAGGGCTCAGATGAATAAGTTTCTCTATGGAGTGTCAGACTTAGTGAAAACAGAGTGCAGGAATGCTATGTTGTTGGGAGACATGAACATCTCTAGGCTCATGACTCATGCTCAGCAGGTTGAGGGTGATAAGCTTAGGGAACAGGCTAAGGAGACTAAGAAAGCAAGAACAGGTAACTACGAGTATTCCCAACAAAATCGGGTGGTGGAAATCGCTCGCATTTTCAGCAGAAGTCTTCGACTCCAGCCCCTTCATCAGCTAGTGTTCCATCCCCCAGGTTCCGTAATGATCAGAAAGGTAGGGCGTCAGGCTCTAAGTCTCAAGGTAGTGTTTCAGGCACCAAAACCTACCCAACTTGCCCGAAATGTAGTAAGAACCATCCGGGCGAGTGCCTTGCAGGTAAGGAAGGATGCTTTGGGTGTGGCAGTCTGGTCATAGATTGAAGGATTGTCCTTCAAGACAGGCAAGGAGGAAATAATGGTAGAGCTCAGTCTACAACTTCAGCAGCACCAGCAGGTCGCCCGACTCAGCAGGGTAACTCTTCTGGTACTGGTGGCGGACAGCGCCAAAACAGGCTTTATGCTCTTCAGGCTCGTCAAGATCAGGAAGATTCTCCTGATGTAGTCACTGGTACGTTACGAGTCTTTGATCTTGATGTTTATGCATTGTTAGATCCAGGGGCTACTTTGTCTTTTGTAACTCCTTACATAGCAGTCCAATTCAGTGTTAGTCCAGAAACTCTTTCAGAACCCTTCTCAGTCTCTACTCCAGTCGGTGACCCAGTTATAGCTAGACGGGTATACAGAAATTGCCCTGTCACAGTCTCTCAGAAAGTCACCTCAGCAGATCTTGTAGAGTTAGAAATGGTAGACTTCGATGTCATTCTAGGCATGGATTGGTTACATTCATGTTATGCCTCAGTTGATTGTAGAACTAGGATTGTTCGTTTTCAGTTTCCAGACGAACCAATCTAGAATGGAAGGGTAGTAGCTTAGCGCCTATGGGTCGATTCATTTCTTACCTTAAGGCCAGAAAGATGATCTCTAAGGGTTATCTCTATCATCTAGTTCGGGTTAAGGATTCTAGTTCCGAAACCCCAACTCTTGAGTCAGTTCCTGTAGTCAGTGAGTTTCCAGAAGTGTTCCCAGAAGATCTTCCAGTTCCTCCCGAAAGGGAAATACTTTGGAATTGATCTCCTTCCAGATACCCAGCCTATCTCTATCCCTCCTTACAGAATGGCTCCAGCTGAGCTTAAGGAATTGAAAGAGCAGTTGAAAGACCTTCTAGATAAGGGCTTCATCAGACCCAGTATTTCGCCATGGGGTGCACCAGTGTTGTTCGTGAAGAAGAAAGATGGTTCTCTCAGAATGTGTATTGACTATAGGCAGTTGAACAAGTCACAATCAAGAATAAGTATCCTATCCCCAGGATTGATGACTTGTTTGACCAACTTCAGGGTGCTAGTCATTTCTCAAAGATAGACCTCAGATCAGGTTATCATCAGCTTAGAGTCAGAGATAGTGACATTCCGAAGACAGCCTTCAGAACTCGGTATGGTCATTATGAATTTGTAGTTATGTCATTTGGACTAACCAATGCTCCTGCAGCTTTCATGGATTTGATGAACAGAGTGTTCAAGCAGTACTTGGACTTGTTCGTTATCGTCTTTATTGATGATATCCTCATTTACTCTAGGAATGAGGAAGAACATGCAGTCATTTGAGAGTTGTTCTGCAAACTCTCAAAGATCGCCAGTTATTTGCAAAATTTAACAAGTGTGAGTTTTGGTTACAATCAGTTGCCTTCCTTGGGCATATTGTGTCTAGTGAAGGAATTCGAGTAGATTCCCAGAAGATAGAAGCAGTGAAACAATGGCCCAGACCTACCTCTGCTACAGATATCAGAAGTTTCTTGGGTCTAGCGGTATTACAGACGGTTTGTGGAAGGATTTTCATCCATAGCCTCTCCATTGACTAAGTTAACTCAGAAAAAGGTTAAGTTCCAATGGTCAGATGATTGTGAGAAAAGCTTTGCAGAACTGAAAACTAGGTTGACTACAGCTCCTGTCTTGACTCTACCAGAGGGTTCAGATGGTTATGTGATCTATTGTGATGCATCCAGAGTCGGCCTAGGTTGTGTGTTGATGCAGCGAGGTAAGGTTATAGCTTATGCTTCTAGACAACTTAAGGTACATGAGAAGAATTATCCAACTCATGACCTCGAGCTAGCAGCAGTGGTGTTTGCACTTAAGATTTGGAGACATTACTTGTATGGTGTTCATGTAGATGTGTTCACAGACCATAAGAGCCTCAGTATGTATTCACCCAGAAAGAGTTGAATCTTCGCCAGAGAAGATGGCTTGAGTTCCTCAAAGATTATGATATGAGTGTGCATTACCATCCTGGTAAGGCAAATGTAGTAGCAGATGCCCTTAGCAGACTATCTATGGGTAGTGTAGCACATGTTGAGGAAGAAAGAAAAGAGCTAGCAAAGGATGTTCACAGACTTGCTCGCCTAGGAGTTCGTCTTATGAGCATATCAGATGGTGGTGTAACGGTTCAGAATGGGGCAGAATCTTCTTTGGTAGTAGAGGTTAAGGAAAAGCAAGATAGTGATCCAATCTTGCTTGAACTTAAGGGTGCAGTCCACAATCAGAGAGTGGAGGTTTTCTCCCAAGGGGGAGATGGTGTACTTCGCTATCAAGGTAGATTGTGTGTTCCTGATGTGGGTGAATTGAGACAGCATATTCTCGCAGAAGCCCAAATTCCAGATATTCTATTCATCCAGGCGCCACTAAGATGTACCGTGATCTGCGGGAAGTCTATTGGTGGAATGGTATGAAAAGAGATATAGCAGATTTTGTGGCTAAGTGCCCCAATTGCCAGCAAGTCAAGGTAGAACATCAGAAACCAGGAGGTATGACTCAAGAGATTGACATTCCTACTTGGAAGTGGGAAGTGATCAACATGGACTTCATCACAGGTTTACCTCGTACTCGCAGACAACATGACTCCATTTGGGTGATTGTTGATAGGGTTACTAAGTCTTCTCGCTTTTTGGCGGTCAAGACTACAGATTCGGCGGAGGATTACGCCAAGCTTTACATTAATGAGATTGTGAGGTTGCATGGGTTCCTTTGTCTATCATCTCAGATAGAGGTCCTCAGTTTACCTCATTTCTGGAAGTCATTTCAGAAAGGTCTTGGTACTCAGGTTAATCTTAGCACAACATTTCATCCACAGACGGATGGTCAGGCAGAGCGTACCATTCAGACCTTAGAGGACATGTTGAGAGCTTGTGTGATCGACTTCAAGGGTAGTTGGGATGATCACCTTCCTCTTATTGAGTTCGCCTACAACAATAGTTACCATTCCAGCATTCAGATGGCCCCTTATGAGGCATTATGGGCGTAGATGTAGATCTCCAGTTGGTTGGTTTGAAGTAGGTGAAGCAGCCTTGATAGGACCAGATTCGGTCCTTGATGCTATGGAGAAAGTGCAACTCATTAGAGATAGACTTAAGACTGCTCAGAGTCGCCAGAAGTCTTATGCAGATGTGAGAAGAAGGGAACTAGAGTTCCAAGTTGATGATTGGGTTTTCCTGAAAGTGTCACCTATGAAAGGGGTGATGAGATTTGGCAAGAAAGGGAAGCTCAGTCCCAGATATGTAGGCCCTTACCGGATCTTGAAAAGGATTGGTAAAGTGGCTTATGAGTTAGAGTTGCCAGCAGACTTAGCAGCAGTGCATCCAGTCTTTCACATTTCTCTTTTGAAGAAGTGTGTGGGTGATCCAGCATCCATAGTGCCATTAGAGAGTGTGGCCGTGAAAGATAGTCTTTCTTATGAGGATGTACCAGTTGAGATTCTCGATCGTCAGGTTAGAAGGTTGAGAAATAAAGAAGTCGCTTCAGTCAAGGTTTTGTGGAGGAGTCAGTCAGTAGAGGGAGCTACTTGGGAAGCAGAAGCAGCCATGAAGTCCAAGTATCCTCACCTCTTTCCTTCCGATTCCATTCCAGCTTGAGGTAATAGTTCCTCTCAGTTTTTCAGTCATTCATGCGAAAATTCAGTCTTAGAATCATGTTCCTTCAGTTTGTACTTGCATTTTCAGCGTATTTGCATGTTCTTGGAACTCAGTTCAGTCAGAAATTCAGTTCTCAGTGTTTAGTGGTAGGGATTGCAGCCCTCTCCCTCCATTTCAGCTAGTTTAGTCTTCATTCGAGGACGAATGGTCCCAAGGGGGAGATAATGTAACACCCCGTATTCAATAGACAAAAATGCAGATTTTGAGAAGTTGCAGGTGCAACTTACGGTCACCATCCACGGACCGTAGGTCAGACCACGGCCCGTGCTGGTGGTCCGTGGTTCACCACTGCAACCCCTCCCCAGCCAGCTCAGAAAATTGGTTAAGTCTCGACTCACGGACAGACCCACGGTCCGTAGATCAGACCACGGTCCGTGGTCTGTGTCCGTGGATCAAGACCTCCTTTACCCAGCCTCTGACAAATACGGTTGACCAGCACGGACCGTCGTTCGATCCACGGTCCGTAGGTCTGACCGTAGATCGAAGGTCAGCAGCCAGTTAGCTGAAAATTCTGATGGGTCAACTTCAGATGGTCATAACTTTTAGCAAAAATGAATTATGTGTCCCATGACCTATGGTTAGATAGATAATTATCTTTCCAACGCCACCGAGTTTGCTAAATTCCGACCTCCGAGTAAAAAGTTATGCCCGTTTTAGTGAAGCCTGTCGGGCAGACTTGACTACGGACCCAATCTACGGACCGTAGATTGACCTACGGCCCGTAGGTCCATCCGTCGATCACTCCGACAGCAGTTAATTCAGGGGTCTTTTGGTCTTTTCCTATTTCGTTTAACCCCTAAGATACGTCGTTTAGACCCTAAATCATGAGGTTTTAATTAGTTTAAGCCTAGAAACATAACTAGAACTTACCTAAGTCAAATCATTAATCAAAACTTAGAAAATTAGAGCTAAGAGGAGAAAGAAGTCAAGAACCCTAGTTCAAGAACGCAAAGTTCCTCAGTTCCAGCCCCGAAATCAAAGATTTCTCCGTGGAATTCGTCACCAGGTATGTGGGATTTCACTAGTGGGTTCCTTTCCCATTAGGTCCCTAGTTTCAGTCAGTTTCTTGATTCCCTTATTATGACTAGACCTAGGGTTTCTTGAATGTTAGAATTGTGTTCTTAGCTATTAGAATGATCCAAATCAGATTAGTATGTTAATATTCAGTTTATTGCATGAATTCCAGAACCCTAGCTATGTATTTCTTTTAGTTCTTGAATTACAATTGCTAGGTCAGATATTTAGTTATTCAGTTATTATGCCTCAGTTTTTAATGCATCATATCAGTTTAATTGTTGCATTCTCAGTTTTGCATGTTCAGTTCAGCTATCTAGTATTACAGAAATTCAGTCATAATGTGTTCATTACTTAATCCATTGGGAGTAGCATAATACCGAGTTGGACTAGGGTTCAACGTGCCCAAATAGTACCAGAACTACTAGCCATGTAGGTTGTAAGTCCCCTCTGTGCGCATCATTTCAGTGATCACACCAGCATGCCTTTATACCTCTGGTAGGGTATATTGGGTACTCTCGATAGGGCGTATACATTGAACTCCACATTTAGCTCATGTGGTTTTATTATCGGTTATTATTAGCTCCCACAGTTGAGTCTGATCCTATTGCATTGACCATTTATCAGTATATCCAGTATTCAATTTCAACATGTTATAAGTTGGTCACTACATTCAGTTATCTCATCATTTAATATCTATGTCATGTTCAGATTATGTCATTTCTTATTTGATTTGTTTAGTTATATGTTATTTTAGTTGTATTCTATCCTACATGCTCAGTACCTTACAAGTACTGACGCATACTCTGCGCTATATCTTCTAGTGATGTTGGTTCAAGTTCTCAACATCCAGATCACACTTAGATCGATTCCCGATCTCCAGTTCAGCAAAATCAGTGATGAGTCCTCATTCTCCGAGGACAATAGTCTTGAGTTTCTTTTCAGTATTTTTAGTCCTTTAGTTTGAGTTTTTCTAGACTTAGCTGGGGCCTGTCCCACCATTTCTTGTCAGTTAGAGGCTATTTTTAGATATAGATAGATTCAACTTAGTATTGAGTTAATATCTTCTTTGTATTAAACTCATCCGTTTTCATATATTTCAATTATAATATATGGGTATTCCCCATCTTTTCATTTTGTTTATTATTATAGCTTCCACACAGTTTCTATTATTCAGTTTATATTTAGTATGCTCATGATCATGCCAGCATGGTTAGCTTTGGATCACTTGTGGTCCTAGGTCCCGTGTTCGCGTCTCGGGGGTAGTCACGGGGCATGACAAAAATGTTCATAAAATCATGTTGTGTGGGTACTATTGTCGTACTACCCACCAAGATGCTCATGATTTCGCCAAGTCTTGTAATTGTTGTCAAAGAGAAGAAGGTATTTCAAGGAAACAAGAACTCCCAATGAATCATATTTTGGTGGTTGAACTATTTGATGTTTGGGGCCTTGACTTTATAGGTGCATTTGGGAGTTGGAATGGGATGAAATACATACTTGTAGCGGTTGACTATTTGCCTAAACGGGTAGAAGATGTGGCACTTTCATCCAATGAAGGAAAGAGTGTCACCGCATTCCTGAAAAATAATATCTTCTCCAGATTTTGTACACCAAGGGAAATTATCAGCGATGAAGGTTCTTACTTTGTAATAAGTTGTTCAAGGTGTTTCTTAAGAAGTATGGTGTTTATCACAATATCTCAACTCCTTGTCATCTGCAGTCTAGTGGGAAAGTCGAAGTGTCATATATAGAAATTAACCAAATCCTTGCAAATACTATGAGTGTGAACGTAACTAATTGGTCAATAAGCTTTATGATGCTCTATGGGCCTATCTCACTGCATTCAATACTCCCATAAGGTTGTCTCCTTACAAACTTGTGATTGGGAAGTCTTGTCACTTACATGTAGAGTTAAAGCATAATGCGATGTGGGCACTCAAGAAGTTAAATCCAGATCGACGTGCCCCATAGAGTTAGAGGTTGGATGAGTTGAATGTGTTTGATGAGAAATACCAAGATCAAATTATCGAAAAGCATGAATTTGCTCCTTCTATTCAATGCAAGGTTGCACTTGTTAGCTGGCAAGCTCAAATCAATGTGGACAGGACCATTTAAACTAGTACATTTGTTCTCACACAGAGCAATTGAACCTGAGAATGAGGAAGGAATAAGATTCAAGGTAAATAGTCAAAGAATAAAAATCTACTTGGGTCAACCAGAAGAGGTCAAAAGGTAATTGAAGAATGGGATCATGATGAAGTCTGAATAGTCAATGGGTCTGCGTCGTACTGCAACCTTAAATCAGCGCTACTTTGGAGGCAACCCAAGATGTAATCTAGCTTGTTTACAAGTTTTCTAGTGATTTTTATGTTTTAATATTTTCTAGTGATTTATATGTTTTAATGTTCTCTAGTGAATTTTATTATTTTAAGTTTGAGTTTTGGCTAGATTAAGTTAGTCTAGGGTCTTTGTCCAAAACGAGTCAAGAAAATGTAAAAGGATGCCTTGATGTTTGCTACATGTGTAGGAAAGAAAGAAAAATCTGGAAAATCATGAAGTGCTAAAGGTTTCTACGGTTTTGACCTACAGGTCGTAGGGCAATCTATAGACCATAGGTCTGATCCGTATAATCTTGGTGCACGGTAAGTTTGTAAGGACTGGTTCTATGGTTCCCATTTATGAGCCATCGTTCATTCAATGAACCGTAGATGGCATCATAGAATTTTATGTCCAAATATAGTTGTAGCTTTAAGTCTACGACTACACAGTACAAACCGTAAAATACTTTTATTATCCCTAGTCTGCATCCACAGAACACATGTATATTTCCAAAAATTTATAATTGTGAAATGAAATTACGGAGGCCATCTACGGAACATAGTAACACCTACGGGCCATAGACGAGCTTTCATCAAAACGAGTCTGCCTAATTAAAAAAGACGTGACATGAGACTCCTAATTCAAATAAAAAACCCAAATTTCAAATTCACCCCATTCTTCCCCACGATCCTCAACCACTACAACCCCTTTTCTTTTCCCACCCTTTTATATCAACTTTGAACTCCTCATATAAATCTTCTCACTATTTAATCCCATTCCCTATCTTCTCCACGTCTTCCTCCTTTTCATCCATTTTTCACACACGTTCACCACACCAAAAGCAAGACAGTCACGGGTCTCGGAAATTATTGAATTGGTCATCACATTTTAAGTATCTAAGTTTAAATTAGCACCCACACAACTTTAAATTTAAGTTATAAGGTATGAATTCCTTTCAAACTTAAATTGCTAATTAAGTTCATAGTTGCTACTTGACCTAGGGTTGAAATTTCTTGTGTTGTATGTTAAACATTTTCAAATTATACCCTTGGGATGAAAGTGGATGTGAGTGTTGTCAATTCCATGTTAATATGTAAACTAATTTTCTCAGAATTGTGTTCTTAACTTAGGGTTTATGTCGTTTCTTTTATTTGTGTTATTAAATGATAAGTGTAACCCCTAAGGATGACAAAATTCCATGATAATAGGTATAAATGGATGAACTAGACTAGGTTAGGATGGTTTGTGATGAGTCAAGAATTTTGACTCATTTAGCGCTTATTATTCAATTATTTAGTGTCCTCAATTCCTATTTTGTTCTCATAACTAATGTTAATATGTTGATATGCAGCAATGAAGGCTTAAGAACAAGGCAAGGACATTATGATGCAGAAAGTATAAAATAAGTTAGCAAAGCTGAAAAAAGAGAAGTTGGAGCTTACAACTACCATTCCAGCTCGCCTAAAGTTCCAGTGAAGTGGCCTATGTTCCAAACCAACTTGGCGAGCAAAAGGGACGATTTGGTGACTTGCCGAATCGATTGGCGATCACGATCCTGCTCACCTAAGCTTCTAAAATAATTTGCTAAAGGAGTTAGGACAAAAGGCAAAAAGAAGCACAACTCGGTGGTTCACTGAGTTGATCAGTGAGAACGACTTACCTCGCAACTTGGACTTTGCGTCGAGTTTTTGGAAACATATAAATTCATTTTTTAAAAGAAGAAAAGGAGTTCCCACACAGTTTATTCCTGAGTCTTTGAGAATTTTTACATTTTCACAATGTTAAACATTTCTGGAGAAGATTTGGATCTAGGATTTTAGCTTTGAATTTGGCATTAGGTATTGCATATTTTTATCAATTCAAATAGATAATCTTGTTGGTAACTATTTCTTATTTTCTGTTATGTTTGGCTAAAACCCCTTACCTTAGGGGTATGATCATGTAGTCGAATGCATGAATTAGCTAATGGGTGTTATTAATTGTTGAATTTAATGTTGTTTTGAAATGGGTTCAATTTTTTGTTGATGTTTTAATTGAAGAATTGAAGTTTGCAAATTCTGTTCTAGCTTAGCTCTTTATGCTTGCTTGAGAAAGAGGTATTAGAGTCAAATGAATGATTGATAGTTGTATTGATTGTGTCTTTAAAACCTAGCTGAGAAAGTTGATTTGATTGCGTCTTTACAAACCCAGCTTGAGAAAGTGAGTTAATTAAGGAATTGGATTGTGTGGTAGTGTTAAGCTTGTTGAGGTTCGAGAGAACTCACTCAAAACATGATAGTTGATCGAGAGATGGCTATTGTACTCAAAACCTAGCAGACTCAACAAGTTGAAGCAATTAGTAATCACCCATTAAGCAAAATTAACATTCGATTTGATCACATTCCTAAGGTCCAATCTCCAATTTCTTATTCCTGTGTTAGTTATTCCTTATCACAATTTGGTTTACTAATTTACCCCCATTTGGTATTAATCATTGAAACTTCGTGATTTAATTTTATGTTGCGAAAATTTAGCTTCTATAAACGATTCGAACACGTTTTTACTTCATAGTTGAATTCTTTACTGTATCATTCCCTGTGGGATCGACCTCAACTCATAGTTGGGTTTATACTTGTTAGTGACTGCCTACACTTGGAATCAGATGAAGTGTAGTTGAGCGTTTATCAAAAATAGTGTCACTGCCGGGGAGTGGTGTTTAGAATTTATTTTATTGAAGTGTCTTTCGTGAACTAATTTTATTATAGTTTGAATTATATTATTTTTGTTCTTGTTGATTGCTCAAACCCGATGAAAAAATGAGTGTGAACGGGAGCAATGCAAGTAAACTTGGGAACAATGATGACATTGGAAACTGACATGATGTCAATGAGGATCAACTGGGTGCGGGAGCTATTCGATTTCCTCCAACTGTGGGTAATGTATTTTTTCATGTGACTAGCAGGATGTTGCAACTGTTGCAAATGAAAGGTCTCTTTGGGGGACTTTCTCATAGGACTCTCATGATAACATTCGCAATCTTGTGGATTTATGTGGACCATTTTACTACAAGAACATCACTGAAGAGTCAGTCCGACTCCGTTTGTTTCCCTTTTTCTCTAATAGGGGAGGCAATGAAGTGGTTGACCGAACTACCAAGGGAATCTATCACTTTATGGGAGGAACTCACGAAAGTGTTTTATGGAAGGATTTTCCCTCCCTCGAAGATGGTCAAGTTGAGGGATTATATCCAGAATTTCAAGCGAATTAATGGTGAGCCCAAAAGTTGGTTCTCTTATGTTCGACTTATGGGTTGCTGGACAATGTGCTACTGCTAAAGTTTTTATTGGAGTCTTGAAACGATCAACAAAGGTGTCGCTTGACGAACTCATTCATGGTGGAATCATGAGACAACCATTGGACATAGTGTTAGCCTTGCTTGACGAGATTACCAAAATTAATTGTACATGGTAAACAAGGGAAGATAAGATGTCTCCTTTGAATATTTGGTTGACAAAGGAACAGATGGAAAAGAATCAAGAACGAGATGAAAACTTGGCCAAGATAATTAACCAAATGGACCTATTGATGAAACATGTCATGGGAGGGGTTTACAAGGTTGTGAATGCGGTTAGTGCTAATAGTGATGTGAACCCGGATGATGCACAATTTGAGGCCTTGTACAATGAAGAGTTACAGTTCTTGTTGAACCAAGCGGGGGTTTCTCGTCCGAGCTATCCAAGGCCGGGTGGGAATCAAGGTTGGATTAGAGATCATGATGATGGTTGGAGAGATCGAGAATGGCGTGACCGTGGTGCAAATTTGAGAGATAGAGATGGTGACAAAGATCACTATGTGCCTCTTCATGAACGTCAAAAGCCAATGAAACAAAGGGAGGATCCCAAAATTTTCCGTACTAAGGATATGCTTGCTCGTATCTTAAACAAGGTGAAAGGATCAGAAAAGGTACTCAAGGATATGAAAGACGATGTCTCTTCTCTAAATCAAACGGTGACTTCACACTCGGTTCCATTAAGCAGCTTGAAACTCAAATGAGTCAGATCTAGGCTCATTTAAATTCAAACCGAAGGGGGGTTTCCCTAGTGATACCTTAGTTAACCCGAAGAATGAGAAATGATCTCATGGCCACGTCGTGCCATGACGTTAAATAAGGCGCTTCTTGGGAGGCAACACAAGTTTTACTTTTTATTTTGATTAATGTTTATTGGTTGTACAGGTTGAAATTAAAATTTTGGGTGACAAGGAAAATTGGGCAAGCTAAAGCCCACTCGGTGAGCCCGATATAGATTAATTTTTGACCAACTTATAGGCCGAGTTGCTGTTAACTATGGCATGCTAAAGTCCACTCAGCGAACCACGGAGTGTATTAACGGCATTAATGAACCTCGCCAATCAAGGCATGAACTGAAGGGTCAAAGGCCTTTCAACCGTTTTAAATTCAAATCCTCTCCTTATTTTGAACTTTTAGACTCTTGCACTCTTACAATCAAATTTTAGATCATAGTTTTTATCTTTAATTTT
>NW_026020140.1:0-6471 GCF_900185275.1 Solanum verrucosum | reverse complement strand
ACTTTTATATATAAGTAAAGTTGAGTTTGTTATTGCTTATTATTGCATGTGACTTATTTGAGTTCAGTCATTCATGAGTTGTACAGAGGCAAGGTAAGTGTTCCTTCCTACTCTTTTATCCAAGTGGCACAGGTGGCTCATACATGATCGTTTCATATTTATCCAAGGAGTTTAATTACAAATGTATTTCATATTCAAAATTTCAAATACAATTTGTTGTTAGTAAGCAAAGTGACTCAGGATTGGGCTGCTCAGTCACATTATATCCACATTTATGTGTGTTTCAGGATCTTTACACTGGCAAGGTGAGGGGAGATCGGTAAGGAAGATGTTGGGTTATACTTGCTACTCAATCACTTTACACAAAGCCAACTACATCATCAAGCTTGTGGATTAAAAGGAAAGGAGAAAGAAACAAGGAAATTATCGAAAGAGGAGGTTGATATGTGGCACAAGAGTCTAGGTCATATGTCATCTCATATGTTGAACTAGTTGTTTCATGTTAGTACTAAGTCTATTGATCAAGTTTTGAATAAGTGTTTTGTGTGTCCTTGTGGAAAACCAGGTAGTATCATTAAAAGTAGTCAATGTGTTGATTTGATTCATTTAGATGTATGAGACCATATAAGAAATCAACATTTGATGGTAATAGATTTTCCTGATAGTGATTGATGACTTTAGTAGAATGACTTGGTTATTTCTATTGAAAAATAAGTCAGATGTATGTGTGGCTTTGTCATATTTTTTGCAGTTTTGTTAAGACTCAATTTGATAAACTCTGTATGTGCAAGTATGCTAAAAGAAAAAGGTATAGTTCATCAGAGGTCTACAACAAAAGGGAGTGGCAGAAAGGAAATATAGACATGTCTTGGAAATAACTAGGGCCTTGACATTTCATGGTCATATTCCTTTAAGATATTGGGGTTTGTGTTTACTTGCAGCTGCATATTTAATAAATAGAATTCCTAGTAGGGTACTAGCTAGGAGGTCAATCTCCATATGAGAAGTTGTATGGAACGAGACCTTTGTTGACATACCTGAGAGTGTTAGGGTGTTTGTGTTTCGCTAAAATTTTATCAAAAAATGATAAATTAAAATCAAGGTCCAAGGCCTCAGTACATATGGGGTACTCAGAAACTCAGAAAGGGTATATTATACTTCATCTAGCATCTAGTAACTTATTTGTGAGTAGAGATGTCATATTCAAAGAATCAATATTTCCTTTTACTGATAGGTTGAATAAAAAGAGTTGTTGGTCCTTTTGTGGATAACATGAGTACAAAAACGTTGAGCCTGGATTGGTATCCAAAGCCTGATTTTGTATCTAGTGATGTCACTCTTAGACAAGGAGGTGAATCAGAAGTGGAGTGTGGACCGAAAGTTGAAGGTGTTATGCCAGAAGATTCTGAACAAGACATAGTACAAGGTTAACTAGTAGAAGGTCATACTTATGACTCAGGTGAGTCACAGCAGAATCATGAAAGAATGGTGACCAGGAGATCAACAAGAGGGGTATATCCACCTGTGTGGATGAAGGGCTTTGTTTCACTAAACATCAATAAGAATGTACAGTTCTTATATCTGAGTATGTGGCCTATGGTCATTTGTCTAAGTCCTATCAAGCTTTTGTTGCTGCAACTTCTATTCTTACAGAACCTACAACTTATGCAAAAACATGTAAAGAGCCTAAATGGATAGAGGCAATGCATGCTGAGATACAGGCACTACAAAACAACATAACTTGGGAACTGGTTGATTTGCCGAAAGGAAAGTCTGCAATTGGTTGCAGATGGATTTATAAAATGAAGTACAAGTCTACTGGGGAGGTAGAAAGATTTAAAACAAGGTTAGTTGCTAAGGGGTACAGTCAGAAAGAGGGGATAGATTACAAAGAAACATTTTTCCTTGTGGTGAAAATGGTGACTGTAAGAACTATTCTAGCATTAGTTATGGCAAGACAATGGCACATTCATCAAATGGATATGTACAATATTTTTCTATATGGTAATTTACAAGATGAAATCTACATGAGTGTGCCATAAGGTTTAACCAGTCAGACAGAGAAGAAGGCATGTAGACTGGTAAAGTCTCTATATGGTCTTAAACAAGCACCAAGACAATGGAATCACAAATTTAGAGAAGCATTACAAAAATTGAACTTCAATCAAAGCCAATATGATCATTCCTTGTTTACAAAGAAGAATTCTGAAGGGACTACAATAATTTTGGTACATGTTAATGACATTTTGATTATAGGAAGTAGCCTAAAGCTAGTAGAAGAAAAAAAAAGAGCCCTACAACAAATTTTCAAGATGAAGGATTTAGGTGAATTGAACTATTTTCTTGGAATAAAGTTTCCAAGGTCTAAGGCTGGAGTTGGTATGCATCAAAGGAAGTATGCACTTCAGCTTATTTCTGAAGTTGAGTTGTCAGGAGCTAAACCTTCTAGAACTCCTATTGATGTAAATGTGAAGTTAACATCCAAACAGGGCAAAACAAAGGAGATCAATTTGTGGATCAAGGTGCTTATCAAAAGTTGGTTGGGAAATTGTTGTATCTGAACATGACAAGACCTAATATCTATTTTAGTGTCCAAACCTTAAGCCAATTTCTACAACAGCCTAAGAAATCTCACATCGATGTTGCACTCAGAATTGTCAGGTACATCAAGAGACAACCAGGTCAAGGTATACTATTGTCCAGCAGTTCAAGCAATGAAGTGAATGCTTATTGTGATGCAGACTGGGCAGCATGTCCTCTTACAAGGAAATCAAACTGGGAGGATCTATGATGTCCTGGAAAGCTAAGAAACAAACAACCATCTTAAGGAGCTCAGTTAAAGCTGAGTATAGAAGTTTAGCATCTACTGTGGTTGAATTGGTTTGGCTAGTGGGGATGTTTTTAGATGCAGAAATAAAACTTCCAGTGAACATATACAGTGATAGTAAGTCAACTATCCAAATGACAGCTAATCCAGTCTATCATGAGCGCACTAAACATATTAAAATAGATTGTCATTTCATCAGAGAAAAGCTTCAACAAGGGCAAATCAATATCAGCTATGTTTCTACTCAAAACCAACCTGCTGACATTCTGAATAAAGGGTTAAGCATAGCTCAACATGAGTTCTTACTGTCCAAGGTAGAAATCTTAAACAGTTTCACACCTCCTAGATTAAGGGGGGGGGGGGGGGGTGTTGACAGAACTCAAAGAGAAGGGTCAGCTATAGTTATAGCTTCTTGAAAGAAGTTAAGTAGTTAGGAGCTGAGGTTGTTAAGTTAGTTACTCTTATAACAAGAAGTTAGTTCTAGTCAGCCTACTATAAATACTATACTCATATCCTGATGTAAAACTACACTTTTAAAATTAAATGAAGAAATCTTTTTCCTCTAGACTCTGTTTTTTTCTTACAAGTTTCTGAAAATTACACAGACACCTTTAGGTTGTAAGATGAAGGCAATGATTATGTCAATTAAAGGTCGCGAACCTGATTAATTATCTCTTGATTTACTCATATAGTTTTAATCTAGTACGCGAGGTTAAATATTGGTTCCTTCGTTGATTTAAGATGGAAGCTACAAGTTCTTACAAGAATAGAAAATCAATAGAGCTCTGAAGTTTATACTGAGTTAGAGAGTAAACGTAAAAGAGACGACCAAGAAATATAAAAAATGGTACAACCGTTGCTAATTCTTCTAATTAGCACTAACCAGTAACAATAGTAATTTTCTAAAGCTATGAAGAATCTAAAATTAATTTGTATTTACTTTACGAAGTATGTTTGATTTCTAACATTCTTTCTTGGGCTAGCTAAGGGTAGAATTTTACCCAATTAGTTCATGATGTTAATTTGTAAGCCATGTAACTGTCACAACCCGATTTCCGAATCATGATGGCACCTACTATACCCTACCAGTAGGTAAGCCAACCTGAAATCAAAAACATCAATCAATGAGTGTAAGGTAGAAACTAGCGGAAACAATAAACTAAACAAGGACAACAATGCGAAAGCAAACCAAAATAAATATATACAGAAATCCCTCCCAAAACCTGGAAGTCACTAGTACAGCGCTATCTAATAAAGAGTACAAGTCCCAAAAGTGGACCATAACAGAGCGTATCTCAAAAGCAACAAGACTAGCTAAACCAAAAGAAGGAGGCAGAACAAACCCAAAACGCCAAGTGCTCGCCCTCGTCTTTAAGTCACAACTGCAAAAGAAGGCTGGAACTACTCACCATTGATAACTGGTACTGGGACCTGCATCACAAAATAGATGCAGAGCATAGCATGAGGTACTCAGTAGGCATCATAGGCCGACTGAGCAAAAAGGGTAAAAATAATACGAAATGATAAAATCTAGACACAGAGAGGTCAAAGCGGATACGAAAAGAAAGCACACGAGCATACCAGAAATAAACTAAGTACAACTAAACTAAACCTAACTGGACCCCCATAAGCCCAGAAGATACACTCGTGCGCAAGTTCAAATAAAACCTGAACGGATCCCCATAAGCTCGACAGGTACACAGAAAAGCTAAGTTTACTGAGAAAGAAGAAAATCGGGCTCCCAGCCCAAAGTAACTAAGATAATCCATCAGACTCCACCCAGCCAGCAGTGCACTCCCAGCCCAGCTAGAAAGAATGACCCCAGGGGGCACCTAACCAAACAGTCCACTCCCAGCCCTGCTAGAAAGAGGGACCCGTGAGTGAGGTAGATATCGCGAATCGTCTTACTATGCAGTTAGCTCCCAGCCCAGCTAGAAAGGGCGACTTGGAGACACCCAGCCAACAGCACACTCCCAGCCCAGCTAGAAAGAGAGGCCCGGGGGTGATCGTCGATATCACCGAGTCTACCCAGTCAGCGATACGCTCCCAGCCCAGCTAGAAAGAACGACATCGGGGGTGCTGGTATCTCCAATAGGATCCAATCCAACAACTACCATGGAACACCGTCCACTCTAAGAATCACATAAAAGGCTCCAAGCCTATACTATCTCAATCCCGTGCCTCTAGTGATGCACCGGACCTTCGAAAATGCGTCGGAACCACAGAATGAGAGGGAGAAGATACATAAGTACAACAAGCAGCGTTAACGCCTAATCTAAGGCTCAAACTATCAGACTCAATTCTGTTATTCTAGTCTACAAGGAGCTAAGTCATCCGAATGACGTCGGTAGAAAGTCAAGGCTATCCAGCCCACACGGGTCATAAGTCTAAGGCAATGCTAACCTAACCTAGACTAAGTACATCATACTTACGGTTAGGGATGAGCAAGGCATGCAACACATAGCAAACAAGAATACAATAGCATTTAGCACATAAGCATGAAACTCTACTAAATCGGTCAACATGATACTACACCCGAATATGGCCAATCGATCCTAACCTGAGGTATCTAATCAAAGTAAGGTAGGAAATTGGTACCCACCCCCAATTCACTCTAATCGACATGCTTTTACACAATTAAGTTTAATCTAAAAGAAAGGAACTCGTCGCCTACCTTAAGGTTGATCGCGCGCGCTCCAAATCAGTTTATCAGAGTTTTTCCTTCCCGAACGACCCTTGAGCATTGTCACTCTATAAATTATAGGATCACAACGTTAGTACGGTCATTTCGACAACGGATACGGGTCAATTTTGGAGTCACAACAAAAATCGTGGGACACGCACCGAACTGTCTGAAATTGACTCTGTCAAAAGATCCTAAACAGCACCCCAAACATGTGTTCCAAATTGGAACACAATTCAAGTCTCAAAACACAACAAAAACCAACGAGCAAGAAATCACACTTTAATCAACTTAAAAGAAAACAATAGCAGTCTAAACTCAGAATTAACGAGAATCAAAAAGTTCCCAACACTCCTTGAACACTCTACGAGGTATCCACGATAATTCCCAACATGTGGGATTTTGAATCACCCAAAACCGAGCTAAAATGAGTGAGATATGACCAAAACAAAAATGCCAAAAACAAAGGCTCGAAAAAGGGTTCAATAATCAGGTTAATCACGAAATTACATCAAACTACGCGCACCCAACAACTTCCGAACACTCTACAGTGACGCCACCGAGAATTCGAACCTCCTGCACTTTGAATCACCTAAATCGGTTGAGAGATGAGAGAGAGAAGAGGGTTTTAAGTTTGGAAAAGTTGGCTGATATATCAACATTTATAGCAAATATTTCTGCAATTTTTTTCCAAAACATAAAAACTCCGACGGGGTGCTTTGAACTCGTTCGGAACCCCGTACATGCAAACAAAATATGTAACTATACCAAATTTAATATTCCGGACTCAATGGCACAGTCAAAATTTCTATACGAGGTCATCTTGACAAAAAGTGGGTCCCACACCCAAATGTCATTTTAAGTCAAAAACCACAAAAGGGCTCGAAAAAATATCAAAAACCTCAAGACACAAAAGAAGGGTCAATCTAGACCAAACTCCACATTCCGGAGCTAAACGCAA